>NC_060196.1:12305017-12402517 GCF_021184085.1 Oncorhynchus gorbuscha | reverse complement strand
CTCCACCTCTTAATCTCTCCGCCCCTCCCTCCCGCCAGGTCTTACCAGAGACCCCTCCACCTGTGAGTCAGTCAACGGGCACACCCAGGAGGAGGATGAAGAGGAGGCTCCCCCGACCCCGGGCTCTAAGGTTCACCTCACGCCCTTTGAGCTGGAGGGGCTGTGGAACCTGCTGGGGAAGCTGGAGTCGTTGCCCTCACAGAAGAACTGTGTCCCGGCTGGCATACACGATGCTCCCGCTCTGCTGCACGACATCCGGGTGAGGGAGGGATGTGTGTGTCTGACAGAATGAAATATCCTCATATCAAAGTGGATGCATACGTATGACTGACTAAGTCACTGTGGATAAACCGTCTGCTAAATGGGGTATATTATAACGGTTTTGTGTGTTTTCATGTACCAACCTTCTCTTGTCCTCTGTAAGGCCCTGCTGAAGGAGCACGCTAATGACATCCCCAAACTGTCCTACACTGGCAAGCCCATCGTCAAGTGGCCCAAGAGGGTGAGGAGGAGACACACCGCATTCAGTCACATGCTCACATTGGCCCTTTATACTCCTACCTATCGTCAAGTGGCCCAAGAGGGTGAGGAGGAGACACCGCATTCAGTCAACCGCATTCAGTCACATGCTCACATTGGCCCTTTACACTCCTACCTATCGTCAAGTGGCCCAAGAGGGTGAGGAGGAGACACCGCATTCAGTCACATGCTGAGGAGGAGACACATTGCCCATCCCTTTACACTCCTACCTATCGTCAAGTGGCCCAAGAGGGTGAGGAGGAGACACACCGCATTCAGTCACATGCTCACATTGGCCCTTTATACTCCTACCTATCGTCAAGTGGCCCAAGAGGGTGAGGAGGAGACACCGCATTCAGTTCTCAACCGTTCAGTCACATGTTCTCGCATTGGCCCTTTACACTCCTAACTATCGTCAAGTGGCCCAAGAGGGTGAGGAGGAGACACCGCATTCAGTCACATGCTCACATTGGCCCTTTACACTCCTACCTATCGTCAAGTGGCCCAAGAGGGTGAGGAGGAGACATACCGCATTCAGTCACATGCTCACATTGGCCCTTTACACTCCTACCTATCGTCAAGTGGCCCAAGAGGGTGAGGAGGAGACACCGCATTCAGTCACATGCTCACATTGGCCCTTTACACTCCTACCCATCGTCAAGTGGCCCAAGAGTTGAGGAGGAGACACACCGCATTCAGTCACATGCTCACATTGGCCCTGCCCACAGTCCTACCTATCGTCAAGTGGCCCAAGAGGGGTGAGGAGGAGACACCGCATTCAGTCACATGCTCACATTGGCCCTTTATACTCCTACCTATCGTCAAGTGGCCCAAGAGGGTGAGGAGGAGACACACCGCATTCAGTCACATGCTCACATTGGCCCTTTATACTCCTACCTATCGTCAAGTGGCCCAAGAGGGTGAGGAGACACACGCTCTGTTCTCGCCCTACCTATCGTCAAGTGGCCCATGTTCAGTCACATGCTGGCCCTTTACACTCCTACCTATCGTCAAGTGGCCCAAGAGGGTGAGGAGGAGACACCGCATTCAGTCACATGCTCACATTGGCCCTTTACTCCTACCTCCTACCTTCTCGCTCACTCTGTGGCCCAAGAGGGTGAGGAGGAGACATACCGCATTCAGTCACATGCTCACATTGGCCCTTTACACTCCTACCTATCGTCAAGTGGCCCAAGAGGGTGAGGAGGAGACATACCGCATTCAGTCACATGCTCACATTGGCCCTTTACACTCCTACCTATCGTCAAGTGGCCCAAGAGGGTGAGGAGGAGACACACCGCATTCAGTCACATGCTCACATTGGCCCCTTTACACTCCTACTATCGTCAAGTGGCCCAAGAGGGTGAGGAGGAGACACTGCATTCAGTCACATGCTCACATTGGCCCTTTACACTCCTACCCCCAAGAGGGTCTGTTCAAGTGGCCCAAGAGGGTGAGGAGGAGACACACCGCATTCAGTCACATGCTCACATTGGCCCTTTACCTACCTTCGTCAAGTGGCCCAAGTCCTAGTCCTGCTCTGTCAAGTGGCCCAAGAGGGTGAGGAGGAGACACCGCATTCAGTCACATGCTCACATTGGCCCTTTGTTACTCCTACCTATCTGTCAAGTGGCCCAAGAGGGTGAGGAGGAGACACACCGCATTCAGTCACATGCTCACATTGGCCCTTTATACTCCTACCTATCGTCAAGTGGCCCAAGAGGGTGAGGAGGAGACACACCGCATTCAGTCACATGCTCACATTGGCCCTTCTGTACTCTCCTACCTATCTTGTTTATACAAGTGGCCCAAGAGGGTGAGGAGGAGACACCGCATTCAGTCACACCACATTCCCTGTTCTCACCCTCCTCAGTCACTGCTCACATGCTGGCCCTTTACACTCCTACCTGTTCTCATCGTCAAGTGGCCCAAGAGGGTGCAGGAGGAGTTCCAAGAGGGTGACCCCATTCAGTCACATGCTCACATTGGCCCTTTACACTCCCATCCCCCCGCATTCAGTCACATGTTCCCAATGAGGAGGAGACATACCGATTCAGTCACATGCTCACATTGGCCCTTTACACTCCTACCTATCGTCAAGTGGCCCAAGAGGGTGAGGAAACACCGCATTCAGTCACATGCTCACATTGGCCCTTTACAACTCCTACCTCTCGTAAGTGGCCCAAGAGGGTGAGGAGGAGACACCCGCATTCAGTCACATGCTCAGATTGGCCCCTCCACCTGTGAGTCAGTCAATGGGCACACCCAGGAGGGGATGAAGAGGAGGCACCCCGCATTCAGTCACATGCTCACATTGGCCCTTTACCTCCTACCTATGAAGTGGCCCAAGAGGGTGAGGAGGAGACACACATGCTTCAGTCAAGCTGGAGTCACATGCTCACATGCCCTCACAGAAGAACTGGCCCGGCTGGCATACACGATGCTCCACATGCTCTGCTGCACGACCATCGTCAAGTGGCCCAAGAGGGTGAGGAGGAGACATGTCTGACAGAATGAAATATCCTCATATCAAAGTGGATGCATACAGTCACATGACCCTTTAAGTCCTACTGTGGATCAAGTGGCCCAAGAGGGTGAGGAGTAGATTATAACGCATTCAGTCACATGCTCACATTGGCCCAACCTTCTCTTGTCCTCTGTCAAGGCCCCAAGAGGGTGAGGAGGAGACACGCATTCAGTCACATGCCCACATTGGCCCTTTACACTCCTACCCATCGTCAAGTGGCCCAAGAGGGTGAGGAGACACACCGCATTCAGTCACATGCTCACATTGGCCCTTTATACTCCTACCTATCGTCAAGTGGCCCAAGAGGGTGAGGAGAGACACCGCATTCAGTCAACCGCATGGCCCAAGAGGGTCAGTCACATGCTCACATTGGCCCTTTACACTCCTACCCATCGTCAAGTGGCCCAAGAGGGTGAGGAGGAGACATACCGCATTCAGTCACATGCTCACATTGGCCCTTTACACTCCTACCTATCGTCAAGTGGCCCAAGAGGGTGAGGACCTATCGTCAAGTGGCCCAAGAGGGTGAGGAGGAGACACACCGCATTCAGTCACATGCTCACATTGGCCCTTTATACTCCTACCTATCGTCAAGTGGCCCAAGAGGGTGAGGAGGAGACACTGCATTCAGTCAACCGCATTCAGTCACATGCTCACATTGGCCCTTTACACTCCTACCCATCGTCAAGTGGCCCAAGAGGGTGAGGAGGAGACATACCGCATTCAGTCACATGCTCACATTGGCCCTTTACACTCCTACCTATCGTCAAGTGGCCCAAGAGGGTGAGGAGGAGACACCGCATTCAGTCACATGCTCACATTGGCCCTTTACACTCCTACCTATCGTCAAGTGGCCCAAGAGGGTGAGGAGGAGACATACCGCATTCAGTCACATGCTCACATTGGCCCTTTACACTCCTACCTATCGTCAAGTGGCCCAAGAGGGTGAGGAGGAGACATACCGCATTCAGTCACATGCTCACATTGGCCCTTTACACTCCTACCTATCGTCAAGTGGCCCAAGAGGGTGAGGAGGAGACATACCGCATTCAGTCACATGCTCACATTGGCCCTTTACACTCCTACCTATCGTCAAGTGGCCCAAGAGGGTGAGGAGGAGACACCGCATTCAGTCAACCGCATTCAGTCACATGCTCACATTGGCCCTTTATACTCCTACCCATCGTCAAGTGGCCCAAGAGGGTGAGGAGGAGACACACCGCATTCAGTCACATGCTCACATTGGCCCTTTATACTCCTACCTATCGTCAAGTGGCCCAAGAGGGTGAGGAGGAGACACCGCATTCAGTCACATGCTCACATTGGCCCTTTATACTCCTACCTATCGTCAAGTGGCCCAAGAGGGTGAGGAGGAGACATACCGCATTCAGTCACATGCTCACATTGGCCCTTTACACTCCTACTTATATATGGGATCAGATTGGCAGGTTTGGGCGGCAATAAGTGTTAAGTCCATGTTTTAAGTATCCCCATGTTTCTGTGATTACGGGGCTATCACTCAGTCATAGTGCGCCTGCGCAGGGAGTCTCGTTGTTGATGGACCTAGCCTTGAGTGTAATGGCTACCTGGTAGTGTGTTCATACGGTATAGTAAACTTTGTTCAACCGGAACCTTGTCGTTGTGTCATTTCGAGTTAACAAGAAGTGCCTTAATTGGGACGCAGTGGCTGTACAGTAACCCGACGTATCTGACGTCGGAGCTCAGTCTGTCTGCTTCACAGCGCTGGACGGGTTTTGACTGACAGCCGTTTTCTGAACTTGAGCACCACACGCCACAAGGAGATGCCCATTGGGCCACCTTTTGCATGTTTTTTTTTGTTGTCTGACTGGGGGAAATGCTGTAAAGGACTCTGATGTATTTTGAACGATGGGAAGGTTGAGGATGACAACAAATACCGCTTTGATGTCGTACAAGCAAGATTTCCGCATCGTAAAACTCATGTCGACACAGTGACGAGGTCACACGGGGACACGGCGGCATAACCTGTTCTGAACAGAATGAGCCTGTTTGTTTTGTTGTGGAACACACACTCCTGCCTGTTTGTTTTGTTGTGGAACACACACTCCTGCCTGTTTGTTTTGTTGTGGAACACACACTCCTGCCTGTTCCATGCTCACCAAAATTCCAATCTGTTTCTCTGAAAAGTCCTGTGAAAGCTTAAGGCTGCGTAGCGAGTCATGTTGGCAATAGAATACGCTTTGAAATGATGCCCACCTGACCCAGACTGCGGTTTCTAATTGAGATGTTTTTTGGATAGCGTGAACCACGGCAGTATGACGGCGCCCGGTGCAGGGCTGTGTTCCGAGCAAATCAACTACAAGTCCGCTTGCTCTAGTTCCTCAACGGCACAACTAGGAGAGCTCAAAAAAATGACGTTTAAAAAAAAAATGTAAAAAAAAATAATTATAGTTGAAGTCTTCACATAAAAGTGCATTGAAATTCCAATGTTACTTTAAGTATCTAGATTACAGTAAATGTGAAATCAAGTTTAAATGTTTGGATTCCATCTTGTGTCAGGTGAACTGTTGTCCTCAACTTTGGTTGAATAATCTTTCCATCGTGTTCAAACTGTTGCTTTGAATAGTTGTTCTGGAAGAAACCTGTAGCCCTGTCCATATAGGCAAGTGTTACACACACGCACACACGCACACACACACACACACACGCGCGCACACACACACGCACACGCACACGCCCACATTCTTAGACTGCTATACACCGCTCTTTAAATCCATGTACTTTTCTGACTCTTAAATCCAAGGGTGATTTAATCCAGAGGGATGCTTTTCCAGACAGATTAAGCCCAGTGTTGCCTTAGTCTCCCCCATTGATTTACATTTTTTTTAAACATTTTTTAAAACTTTGAATTCACCTTTATCCCAATAATTCTCGTCCCCACCCTTCCAGCCGTCGTGGTACCAGCCCCCTCCCCCTCCTCCCCCGGTGGCTCGTCCCAAGCTGTCTGCCACGGTGGTGACCCCGCGACCCCAGAAGCCCGCCTCCTCCATGTCTGTGCTGCGGCGGCGGCGCGTGCGGTGTAAGCGCTGTGAGGCGTGTGTCAGGACGGAGTGCGGGGACTGTAACTTCTGCAGGGACATGAAGAAGTTCGGCGGGCCGGGGAAACTCAAACAGACCTGCGTGCTCCGACAGTGTCTGGCGGTGAGAGCGAGCGTCTGTGTGTGTGAGCGAGGGAGTGGTTTGTGTGTGTGTGAGAGCGAGCGGCGGCGGCGGCATGTGTGTGTGAGATGTTTCACCCGAACAGTAGAAGCATTGTCACTGTCTCCCTCTCTTTGCTAGCTGTGTGTATCACTTACTGCTTGCCTTTGATGCCTGGGTCCTTACTGTATCTCTTCTTCCCAGCTAGTATAGTGTGTGTGTGTGTGTGTGTGTGTGTGTGTGTGTGTGTGTGTGTGTGTGTGTGAGTGAGTCATTCTGACAGAATATACTAGTCTGTCAGTATATTAACTCCTCCCGTTCTCTCCCCCAGCCGGGTCTGCCCCTGTCAGTGGTGTGTGAGATCTGTGCAGAGGGGAACCAGGAGGGAGGAGAGGGGCCAGTCTTCGCCCTCACCCTCATGGAGTGTTCCAACTGTGCCCAGATAGCCCACCCCGCCTGCCTCAAGGTAATCCCGACACTCCTCAAACTATATACCCTACCTTCAAGTTTCAGCTTGATTTGCCATATGTATAAAATGAATGTTTGAAATCTTACTCACCAGAGGTCTCACAATCAAATCGGCATTAAAACGCTCATCACTTTTTGTTGTTGTCTGACATCAGTACAGATGGAGGTTAAACTGTCCCTCGATCTCTCTCTGTTGGTTCTCAAACAAAATGCTCTACACTTCTCTGACCACCTCTCTCTGTCTCTCGGTCTCTGTCTCTCTACCTCTCTGTCTCTCTACCTCTCTGTCTCTCTACCTCTCTGTCTCTCTACCTCTCTGTCTCTCTACCTCTCTGTCTCTCTACCTCTCTGTCTCTCTACCTCTCTGTCTCTCTACCTCTCTGTCTCTCTACCTCTCTGTCTCTCTACCTCTCTGTCTCTCTACCTCTCTGTCTCTCTACCTCTCTGTCTCTCTACCTCTCTGTCTCTCTACCTCTCTGTCTCTCTACCTCTCTGTCTCTCTACCTCTCTGTCTCTCTACCTCTCTGTCTACCTCTCTGTCTCTCTACCTCTCTGTCTCTCTACCTCTCTGTCTCTCTACCTCTCTGTCTCTCTACCTGTCTCTGTCTCTCTGTCTCTCTGTCTCTCTGTCTCTCTGTCTCTCTGTCTCTCTGTCTCTCTGTCTCTCTGTCTCTCTGTCTCTCTGTCTCTCTGTCTCTCTGTCTCTCTGTCTCTCTGTCTCTCTGTCTCTCTGTCTCTCTGTCTCTCTGTCTCTCTGTCTCTCTGTCTCTCTGTCTCTCTGTCTCTCTGTGTCTCTGTCTCTCTGTGTCTCTGTGTCTCTGTCTCTCTGTGTCTCTGTCTCTCTAGGTAACAGGGGATGGTGTGGTGAATACAGATCTGCCCAGCTGCTGGGAGTGTCCCAAATGTGTTCTGGGAATCACAGACACTGAGGTAGACCCTCCTCTATCTATACACACACACACACACACACACACACTGTGTCCCGGCTAGCTAACGGCCGTGACTCTCTCCCTGTGCTGTGTGTCAGTCTTCGGGCACCGATGATGATGACAGTGGGGCGTCCGTTGGCCTCGGCGCTGGCGTGAGCCCCCTCTCCTCCACCCAGGGGCCTCTAGGGGTCTCCATGGAGCCAGGCTCTGCTCCTGGGTTGGGGGACGAGGGCTGGGGCAGGGCGATACTGCTATACCCAGGGCTGGTTCCCAACCCCCCCTCCTCTTCCTGGTTCTCCGAGGCGCCCCTTCCCTCCCCTGGGCAGCTACTACTAGAGCAGCACAGCCTCAAGCGGGCGGGGAGATGGGCAAGCGGGCGTAGGAAGAGGGTGAGAGGCCTACCGCCGCCACCGTCCTTCCCCCCCCGCCCGTTACATCATCATCACTCGCCTATCACTGCTCTGACTGACGAGGGGAGGGGCTGGGGTAAACGTGGGGCTTTGGGCTCCACAAATACTGTCAATGTAGAATCCTTTGCTTTAGAGTTGATATCAGATACTTTATCTGTGCTGGTTTTCAGCTTGCCTGGCTTAATGGACCAATAGAAAAGTCTGGCACTCCAGGCAGACTCAACTATTTGAACCTAGGTCTAGTCCATGTATTTGTGAGACTGTATTTGTGGAGCAGAAAGTGTTTGTAGCCTGAACAAAAGCCCAGTGCATGTGGAGGTTGAGCGAGAGAAACAGCAGCTTGTCATGTGAATGTGCTTGTCTGTCTTCAGTGCAGCAGGCATTATGTCAACAGAAATGTTACAGTATTCAATGAACAGTGAATTTCTGTTTCATTGATGTTTTTCTTTTTTTGATTTCAGGTGAAGGAGGACAAGAATAAAATGTTACACGCGGTAAGTATGGCAGCGTATAAAAATGTGTTAAATTAAACTGAAGACAGTTTTTCACCCTTTCCCTAAAGGATACTTCGCTCCCTCTCTCCTTTCCTCTGCCCTCTTTCATTTTCTCCTTTCTCCCTCCTTCCTTCCAGAAACGCAAGTCTTCTTCGTATCTCGACGGCCGCATCGCCAAGATCTACCGTCGCCGTGGTCACAGCCGAGACGACGACGACTCGGGCAGCGATGATGATGATGACGATGAAGGTTCCAGGGGCGGAGGAGGAGGCGCGGGACAGAAGATGTCCGGGCCATGCCCTCGCGGCAGTGGCTCCGCCTCTCGGAGAGGCTATGGGACTGGGAGGCGGGGCATTTGGAGAGGCTCCTCCCACAGAGGAGGGTCTGGCCGCGGGAGTGGGCTTGCCCCTCACTCCTCCCTGAAGATGAGGCGCGGCAGAGGAGGGCTGGGGGCGGGCCGAGGGGATAGAGAGGGAGGGCGTAGGGAGAGGGGCGGGAGAGTGCGCCTCCGGGGAGGCACCAGGATGCAGAGACGCAGGGACGAGTCAGAGGATGACGATGATGATGATGATGATGATGATGACGACGAGGAAAATGACGACAGCGAGGAAGATCGGCAGCATCACCACCGGCAACGCCGCAGGCGGAGGAGAACGGACGATGAGGAAGACGACGACGATGAGGAAGACTACGATGATGAGGAAGACAGCTCGGCCCGGGACCTGGAGGGGGAGGATGAGGAGGTGGCGGATGAAGAAGACGATGAGAACAGGTCAGACTCTGAACCAGAGCCTCCCGTCCTCCTGGTGTCTGACCTTAACGACGACCTCCTAAACGGCTCATACCTGACAGTGACCCTACAGCGCCCCCCCAGGGCCAAACGCCACCCCGGCTCCATCGTGCCCAAGCTGGAGGCCGCCATGTCTCCCAGAACCCACGGCGGCGGTCCAGGTTGCGTTCAGCATAAAACCCCCGGGAAGACGCGGCACAAAAACGGCACGGTCGCCGCCGGCAACGGCCTGGCCCAGCCCTCCAAGAATCCAGTCGGCCGGCCGCCTCGTCACCGTATCAACAATCCCCACGGCGACACAGCAGACAGGGAAAGAGAGAGGGACACTGCCTCTCATTCCAACTCTGACTCCTCGGCCTCCCCCACCCCTCCTCCCCACTCCTCCCACTCTCCTTCCTCGCTCCTGTCGCTTCCCTCCTTCAAGGATGTAGGAAACGAGAAAGGAGGGGAGAAGGAGGTGTGGGTGGCGGTGTTCCGTTACCTGAACCGAGCCGAGCTGGCTAGCTGTATGGCTGTCTGTAAGGCCTGGTACAAATGGTGAGTCACACAATGTCTGTCTAATTAGATTCCAATTCACAGCCATAAGCATGGCTTGTTAGTGATTGGGGGGGGGGATCTACACAGTTGCGTATTGGGATATTATTTTTGGCGAAATATAGTATTAACAATATCGCAATATTTTCTGCTCGTTGGCTTGTTCTCCATCTTTTAAAATATGGAGCCAATTTGTTTTCAGCACTTATTTCCATGACTGATCCAACCTGGTTTCTCATGGCTCTGTTGTCTCTTCAACAGACCTCTATATGGTGAGCAATATGTTTGGAACATCGAATCGCAATAAAATGACCGTATCCAATCGCGTTACTTATAGAGTCGCAATCCATATCGTATCGGCACCTAAATATGGCGATCATATCGTGAGGTCCCTGGTAATTACCAGCCCTGCTTATTGTTTCTATAGACAAAGGAGTTTATTTCCTGTTTACACTCTCCTTAGTCTGTGGACCAAAGGGCACTTTCTGTGGTGCTTCTCCACGACGCGTGTGGTTTTTACACCAGAGACAGGAGACAATCATGTCATTTTTAATGGATGAAAAATGCTAAATCTGCGTTGAAACAGAACCAGGAAACCTTTTATCTGACATCCTCATCCCAACTATCCTCGTTTCTGTACCCCTCTCTTCCCTCTCCCTCCTCTCTGTAGGAGTTGTGACAAGCGTCTGTGGAGTGGTGTGGATGTATCGCGGTGTCCCTCCCTCTCCTCCCAGGCCCTGCAGGGCATCATCAAACGCCAGCCCACCTCCCTGGACCTTTCCTGGACCCCCGTGTCCAAGAAACAGATCACCCTGCTCATACACCGCCTGCCAGGTAGGACACACACACACACACACACATATATATATATATATATATATATATATATATATATATATATATATATATATATATATATATATTACATTTAAGTCATTTAGCAGACGCTCTTATCCAGAGCGACTTACAAATTGGTGCATTCACCTTATGACATCCAGTGGGACAGTCACTTCATATATATATAGCTACTGCACAGACACACCAACAGTCTACACACACACACCTTACCATCACAATTTGAATTAAAAACCTTCTCCATCCTCTCTCTCTACCCCCCCCACCCCCGTCTCTTCTCTCAGGTCTGAAGGAGTTGATGATAGCAGGTTGCTCCTGGTCGTCCATGTCAGCCCTGTCCACCCCCAGCCTGCCGTGCCTCCGTACCCTGGACCTGCGCTGGGCAGAGGGGGTCAAAGACACCCAGATCAGGGACCTGGTCATACCACCAGGTCACTCGTCATTACTGACTGACTAACAGGGGTGTTGGGAGTTAAACCTCTCTCCTTTTCCTACAGGCCGTTATGACTGCAGCAGGCCACTGGTGCCGTGTGTGTTTGACTATAGTAGTTTGAGGAATTATGTAGCTGCTTCGCCTCCCCTATGATGAATGAATCTAGCGTTTTTAGCTGGTTGGGTTTGGTGAGTAAGTATTTTATATTGAATGGGGTGTGTGACGGTACTGAACGCATCTAACCCCTCTCTCCCTGCAGGTTGTGACAGTCGGTCTCGGCTGCGTGGCTGTGTGGCGCTGCGTCTAGCCGGCCTGGACATCAGTGACTCCACCCTGAGGCTGATTCTCCGTCACATGCCCCTGCTAGAGCGGCTGGACCTGGCCCACTGCAGGGACCTCACGGACCAGTCCATCTGCCTGCTCACCGCCGCCGGCACAAACACACGCAACACGCTCACGGAGATCAACCTCGCAGGTAGGCACGCACACCCATGGAATGCATAGAGATGAACCTTGAAGGTACACACAGCTCACATGTGAATTTGCAATGGCTGAGATCAGCCTCTCAAGTACACACACACACACACACACACTCATTTCCTTCATACAGGTTGTACACCTCTGTCTCAGCCCTCCTTCCCCCTCCTCCCCCAGGTTGTAACAAGCTGACGGACGGCTGTCTGGCGTACCTGAAGAGGGCGTCTGGCCTGGCGCTGCTGGACCTGCGGGGCTGCAAAGGTGTGACGCTGCGGGGCTGTGAGGGCTTCATCTCGGACCTCTCTCACTGCGTCCTGTTCTGTATGACGGAGGAGAAACTCATTCAGAGGATATCGTAAAACTCACCACGTTCTTACCCCTACGCAAGGGGCACGTAGAGACCCCGTGCCAGCCGGCCAGTCAGGGGGGGAGATGGGGAGCAGCCAACACCCCTCCCCTGAAAAGGAGAACAAACGCCCCCCCAAAAAAGGAGGGCGAGCTAAAAACAAAAGTGAAAAGACGTTCCCACTCCTCACTTGGGATGAGAGGGGAGGATGAGGAGAGGGGAGGATGGAGGGATGGTGTAAGGAGAGGGGAGAATGTGCTGTTGCAGCGTGTTTATTAGGAGGGTTAGGAATGATATGGATAGCACAAAGACACTTGCTAGTGTTGTTCACGCAACAGGGCTGAAAATGGGAACCCTGGGCCTCCCGAGTAGTGCAGTGGTCTAAGGAACTGCATCGCAGTGCTAGCTGTGCCACTAGAGATTCTGCTTCAAGTCCAGGCTCAGTCGCAGCGGCGCAAAATTGGCCCAGCGTCGTCCGGGTTAGGGGAGGGTTTGGCCGGCCATGATGTCCTTGTCCCATCACGCACTAGCGACTCTTGTGGCAGGCCAGGCACAATGCACGCTGACACGGTCGCCAGGTGTACGGTGTTTCCTCCGACACATTGGTGCGGCTGGCTTCTGGGTTAAGCGGGCATTGTGTCGAGAAGCAGTTCGGCTTGGTTGGGTTGTGTTTCTGAGGACGCACGACCTTCGCCTCTTCCGAGTCCGTACGGGAGTTGCAGCGATGAGACAAGAATGTAAACTACCAATTGGATACCACGAAATTGGGGAGAAAAAAAGGTTGAACAAAGAAAATGGGAACCCTATGGATTGAATGTGGGTTTTTGTGCAACATGGTCTACATGAAGTGGAGTGAATCAGGGTTTAGGTTTCGGAAGGGGACTGGGGAAGACCCAGACATGACTGGTGTGTCCCACTAGGTCCAGACTCTATGCCACACTGTCCAACACTTCCACGGACTCCTTGGGGAAACCGAGCCGTCGGGACTCTGAAGCACCGAGGGGGTGGTGGTGATGATGAAATGCAAACGGGTGCCAACACGTTCCTGGAACCCCCCCCATTTCGGCTCTCATTGTCTCCGCTCTTCTTTTCACGCCATCCTCACCTCTGTTCCATACGCTTACAGCCATGAGTTTTGTTGGATAAAAAACGTACTGTATCTCCCATTAGTTACATCCAAAACGGTACCCTGTTCCTCGTAGTACACTACTACAGAGCCCTGGTCAAAGGTAGTACTCTATGTATGGAATAGGGTGCTATTTGGGACGAATACGTTGTTTCTCTTCAGTTTTACTTGACTCCGTTTCTCACTACCAGCCACTACAGGTGTTAACTTTTCTTCTTTGAATTCCCTCATTTGACCGACTATTTTCCTCCTGTCATTTTAACGTCTTTCCCTTCTGTCAGTCTTTTTACAGGTGTAATGTTTTGTTCATCCCTCCGTCTCTGTCCCCTATAATGTTATTGTTAATAATGTTGAACCGGACGGCTCTTGGGTTGGGTGCGTCGCAAATGTCACCCTGGACCCAATATAGTGCACTACTTTTGAAAAGTATATAGGGTACCATTTGGGACGTGGTCTTGGTGAATTGTTTTGGTCGCCCTACTGCAGTTGCTCAATGGGACTGTAATGTGCCTGTAGCATTGCAATCAATTATATAATTATTTTCTGAGATGTTTTGCAGAAATTCTCTTAATTTGTGGTTTTTACAAGAAAAGAAAAAAAATTAAAACAAAAATCTGAAATGAATAGTGTGTGCACACGTCTTGATTGAAATTATGTTGAGGTCAGTTGCCAAGTACAGTACCAGTCAAAGGTTTGGACACACCTACTCATTCAAGGGTTTTTCTTAATTTTTACTATTTTCTACAATATAGAATAATAGTGAAGACGTGACACATGGAATCAAGTAGTAACCAAAAATGTGTTAAACAAATCAAAAATAAATAATAAAACCCTTACACAGCCTGGAGGTGTGTTGGGTCATTGTCCTGTTGAAAAACAAATGATAGTCCCACTAAGCACAAACCAGATGGGATATCGCTGTAGAATGCTGTGGTAGCCATGCTGGTTAAGTGTTGCTTGAATTCTAAATAAATCACTGACCATGTCACCAGCAAAACACCATCGCACCACCACCTCCATGCTTCACAGTGGGAATCACACCTGCTGAGATCATCCGTTCACCTACACTGCGTCTCACAAACACAGCGGTTGAACCAAAAATCTCAAACTTGGGACTCATCAGACCAAAGGACAGATTTCCACCGGTCTAATGTCCATTGCTCGTGCTTCTTGGTCCAAGCAAGTCTCTTCTTATTATTGGTGTCCTTTAGTAGTGATTTGTTTGCAGCAATTTGACCATTAAGGCCTGATTCACGCAGTCTCCTCTGAAGAGTTGATGTTGAAATGTGTGAAGCATTTATTTGGGCTGCAATTTCTGAGGCTGGTAACTCAAATGAACTTATCCTCTGCAGCAGAGGTAACTCTGGGTCTTCCTTTACTGTGGCGGTCCTCATGGGAGCCAGTTTCATCATAGCGCTTGATGGTTTTTGTGACTGCATTTGAAGAAACTTTCAAATTTTCCACATTGACTGACCTTCATGTCTTAAAGTAATGGACTGTTGTTTCTCTTTGCTTATTTGAGCTGTTCTTGCCATAATATGGACTTGGTCTTTTACAAAATACAACAACTGATTGGCTCAAACGTATTAATTTGTGGAATCTCTTTCCTTAACTTTTAACAAGGCACACCTGTTAATTGAAATGCATTCCAGGTGACAACCTCAAAGAGTGTGCAAAGCTGTCAAGACAAAGGGTGTCGACTTTGAAGAATCTCATAAAATATATTTTGATTTAACACTTTTTGCTACATGATTCCATAGTTTTGATGTCTTCAATATTATGCTACAATGTAGAAAATGGCTTTTAAAAGATGTATGGAATGAGTAAGTGTTTTGACTGGTACTGTAAGCTATCATGCATGTTGGCTGCAGTGTTCATACATTGTCTACTGAAAGTCCACTACAATCCATAAACTTTTAGGGATTATAAAACCATTATTTAATGGCATTCATTTATAAGTGGTTAAAACATAGAAGGCTCCCATGCACAAAACGGTGTCCCAGTGGTCCCTGGGAAACGTAGTGCACTCCTACAGTCACCATCTCTGTTGTAGGCTCATCATTAAAGAGAAACTGCAAGTCAAAAACTAAACGCTGACTATATACACAAGTTCCCCTCCTTTTCAAATATGATACCATATGCAAGATAAGCTATGGTTTGATCCATTTTTATTAGGCTACGGATGCATCTGAAATGGAACCCTATTCCCCATATAGTGCACTAATGTAATGCACTAACTTTGACCAGGGTCATAGGGCTCTTATCAAAAGTAGTGCACTATATAAGGGATAGGTTGCCATTCCAGACACCCTATATCTGTCAGTACTTAATTTGTAACATAATGTCTTGTGCTTGAAAGAGGTATATAAAACAGCTTCATACATGCTTCTGTTGGGTAAATATCTATGTAGGTAGAGTACTTCCTCTGTAACAATGTCCTATAGAGGGTTCAGGTTGGAGGAGCAGGAGAAAGTGTTGAGCTTGTATCCCGTTCCACTGTATAACTTATTCTGGAACTCCACCCTGGGAAGAAAGACGACGGGAATATTAGGGATGGAGAATGGAGTTGTGTAAAGGACGTCACGCTGCTTATTCAGCGACTACCACTTCCTCCTGACATGACTCGCGCTGAGGCTCGAACCAAGGACCTCTGCTTTGTTAGCACACGTGACTGCGCTCCCGAAGCGTCTTACCAGTCCGCGCAACCGACACGTTCACAATTCTGTGACACTTCGGGCTGAGACGTTTCATACATCCCCGTGTGTGTTGTGTTGGGCATGGGATACAAATCAACTGGTTGTGTGTGCATTATTTAATGTGTTTGTATGCCTGGGTGAGAGATGGAAGACATCGATAGGTCATTCACATACCGTTTCCCAAGAGAAATGGAACACATTGTGACCCACCAGTGCAATCTGAGTGCGTGCAGGAAGGCGGACAGCCCCTCCATGACGAGCAGGACGGAGACGGTGAGTGTGGCAAAGAAGGAATAGATGACGGCTAGAACTACAGATCCCATGTAGCCCTGCCACGACAGGCTGATACGCATCACCATCACCCATAGCACCTCCGACAGCTCTGCAACACACACACACTGGTATTACGCCGTGTTCAAAGCAACTGGGAACTCTGAAATCTCTTGACTTCAGTGCGTTCGAGACAACTGGTAACTCGGAGAAAAACTAACTTAGACTGAAAAATCGCTTTGAATATTCATCCAAGTCAGAATTCCAGGACGGAAACTCATCTTTCTAGAGCTCCTGAAGGTCACATGATTTGATCTCGTTTTTTTTTTCAAAGTTCTCCGTTGTCTTGAAAGAACCAGTATGCAAAAAGCATACAAATACATGTGGGCTCTTTTTTATATAGAGTACCAGTCAAAAGTTTGGACACCTGCTCATTCAAGGGTTTTTCTTTATTTTTACTATTTTCTACAGTGAAGACAAACTATGAAATTTAACACATATGGAATCATGTAGTAACCCAAAAAGTGTTAAATCAAAATATATTTTAGATTCTTCAAAGTAGCCTCCCTTTGCCCTGATGACAGTTTTGCACACATGGCATTCTCTCTCTTCATGAGAAATGCTTTTCGAAGCGTCTTGAAGGAGTTCCCACATATGCTGAGCACTTACTGGGCACTTGTTGGTTGCTTTTCCTTCACCTTGCGGTCCAACTCATCCCAAACCATCTCAATTGGGTTGAGGTCGGGTGATTGTGGAGGCCAGGTCATCTGATGCAGCACCACATCACTCTCTTTCTTGGTCAAATAACCCTTACACAGCCTGGAGGTGTGTTTTGCATCATTGTCCTTTTGAAAAACAAATGATAGTGGGACTAAGTGTAAACCAGATGGAATGACATATCACTGATGTGGTAACCATACTGGTTAAGTGTGCCTTGAATTCTTAATAAATCACAGAGTGTCACCAGCAAAGCACCCCCACACCTCCTCCATGCTTCACAGTGGGAACCACATATGCAGAGATCATTCGTTCACCGACTCTGCGTCTCACAAAGACACGGCGGTTGGAACCAAAAATCTATAACTTGGACTCATCAGACCAAAGGACAGATTTCCACCGGTCTAATGTCGATTGCTAGTGCTTCTTGGTCCAAGCAAGTCTCTTCTTATTGGTGTCCTTTAGTAGTGGTTTCTTTGCAGCAATTTGACCATTAAGGCCTGATTCACACAGTCTCCTCTGAACAGTTGATGTTGTAATGTGTCTGTTACTTGAACTCTGAAGCATTTATTTGGGCTGCAATTTCTGAGGCTGGTAACTCAAATTATCCTCTGCAGCAGAGGTAACTCTGGGTCTTCCTTTCCTGTGGCGGTCCTCATGAGAGCCAGTTTCATCATAGCGCTTGATGGTTTTTGCGACTGCACTTGAAGAAACTTTCAAAGTTCTTCAAATTTTACGGATTGGCCGACCTTCATGCTTTAAAGTTATGATGGACTGTCATTTTTCTTTGCTTTCTTAAGCTGTTCTTGCCATAATATTGACTTGGTCTTTTACCAAATAGGACTATCTTCTGTATACCACCCCTACCATGTCACAACACAACTGATGGGCTCAAACGCATTAAGGAAAGAAATTCCACAAATTAACTTTTAACAAGGCACACGTTAATTGAAGTGCATTCCAGGTGACTACCTCATGAAACTGGTTGAGAGAATGCCAAGAGTGTGCAAAGCTGTCATCAAGGCAAAGGGTGGCTACTTCTAATATAAAATATAGTTTGATTTGTTTAACACTTTTTTGGTTACTACATGATTCCATATGTGTGATGTCATCGTTCTGACATCGTCACTATTATTCCACAATGTAGAAAATAGTACAAGTAAAGAAAACCCCTGGAATGAGTTGGTGTGTCCAGACTTTTGACTGGTACTGTAGGTGTGTGTGTATCCATTTACCTCCAGTTGTAGTGTTGGAACATAGGTTGCAGGAGCCATCCCGAGGGGAAGGGGCTGAGGCCTCTACTGAAACACTCGTTGTACACAGCTCTGGTGTAGATAGAGAAAAGACCCATCAGCAGAATCAGATACCGACCACCAAACATCATCTGGCAGATCTGGGAGAGGAGGGGGGAGAGAGATGCTCTTCAATTGGATGAGGTCAAGAGGGGTACAGTGTGTGGCTGGGCCAGTTGAAATACTTTATTTTCCAACACACATTTCACTCATTTCCTCGGGAAGAGGCTCTAGCATCAGCTCCAGTCCTCTGGTCTTTCTCCTGTAGTACCATTCACGAGGAGAGTGGTAAGGTGTGTGTACCTCGTTGTCATTGGTCCTGAGTTTGAGGTCTCTCTCCTGCAGCACCATCCAGAGAGCGGCCATGGTCATGAGGAGGCCGTGGCCCACGTCCCCAAACATCACCGCAGACAGGAAGGGGAAGGTGATAATGGTGTACACCGCTACGGACGGAGACACAGGAGGGACAAACACAAAAATCATACAGAGAAAGAGTTAGGGTTGACAGAGTTGGGGGATGCCTGTTTTGTTTGCTGGTGTGTGTGTGTTGGGTTGACCTGGGTTGACCTCTCTGTATCTGGCAACACGGTATGCGTCTACGATGCTCTGGAAGCCGGCTGTGAAGGAGTTGTGGGGAAGAGGGTGGGAGGAGGGGTGCTTGGGTCCGGGAGGCGGTTATAGAATGAGTCCACACCACTATCGTTCTTCCTCTGGGGAGAGAGAGAATTATACCTGTTATTGCCTGAAGCAGTGGTTCCCAAACGTTTTATAGTCCCTTACCCCTTCAAACATTCAACATCCAGCTGGGTAACCCCTCTAGCACCAGGGTCAGCGGGGTCAACATTTTCAGCTTCCAGGAATTGTGTACAGATCCTTGCAACATGGGGCTGTGCATTATCATGCTGAAACATGAGGTGATGAAGGAGGATGAATGGCACGACAATGGGTCTCAGGATCTCGTCATGGTATCTCTGTGCATTCAAATAACCATTTGTAAAATGCAATTGTGTTCGTTGTCCGTAGCTTATGCCTTCCCATACCATAACCCCACCGCCAACATGGGGCACTCTGTTCACAACGTTGACATCAGCAAATTGCTCTCGCACACGATGCCACCGGGATTCATCCGTGAAGACCACACTTCCCCAGCGTGCCATTGGCCATCGAAGTTGAGCATTTTCACGCTGGAGTCGGTTACAATGCCAAACTGCAGTCAGGTCAAGACCCTGGTGAGGATGATGAGCACATTGGAGATGGCTTATGGTAGAGAAATTAACATTCAATTCTCTGGCAACAGCTGTGCTGGACATTCCTGTCGTCAGCATGCCAATTGCACGCTCCCTCAAAACTTGAGACATCTGTGGCATTGTGTTGTGTGACAAATCTGCACATTTTAAGAGTGGTCTTTTATTGTCCCCAGCACAAGGTGCACCTGTGTAATGATCGTGCTATTTAATCATCTTCTTGATATGCTACACCTGTCAGGTGGCTGGATTATCTTGGCAATGAGAAATGCTCACTAACAGGGATATAAACCAATTTGTGCACAACATTTTAGAGAAATAAGATTTTTGTGTGTATCGAACATTTATGGAATTTTTTATTTCAGCTCATGAAAATTGGGACCCACACATATGTTTGGTCAGTATACTTAATTATCTTAACTAAAAACATTTTACCAGTAGTCAGGGCTGGCGCTAGCCTTTTGTGGGCCCAAAGCGAGACTTGGCTTTGACAGCGGAGAGAAAAATGTACATTTTAAAGTTCTACACATTTAGCAAATGTTGCAGTTTTAAAGCTTGCAGCAACTTTATAACCGATTTCATGCAATTCTTCCCATTTTGCAATGGAGTGGAGATACATTTGTGCAGTTTTAAGCAATTGTCGTGCAATTCTGCACATTTTGACATGACTTATGACATGACTTAATATGATATCTGAGTGAGAGGGACAAACAAAATCTATGTAGGCCCCCTTGAAGTCAGGGCCCCTGGGCACGTGCCCTGCGTGCCCAGTCGATATGCAGCCAAAATTATGAGCTGACATGAATAATTGAGTGACTGTCAGTGACTGAAATAAGAAGAGAAAAACTGCGGATGCCTAACCAAATTTAGAAATTGCACCTTGTATATTCTACTATTCTAACTCGCAACAGTAAGTTGAGACCCAGACTGAGTTCCTAAAAAAAAAATGTTTTTGGAAATTGATCCGAGGGCCTACAAAAGAAAGAAAGAGAGAGAGAGAGAGAAGGGAGGGGCAACTGGTGGCTTCTCTATCTCCTCCCCTCCCTCCTCCTCTCTCACCGTTCCCTCTATCAGGGCGCTCTGCAGCAGTAGCAGCTTGCTGACGGGACACCAGGCCTCGGCCATCAGACACTTGTCAGTGACGGAGGGGCTGCAGAGGTTGAGCACGGCCTGGACGGCCTTACACTTCTGGAACCGCACCTTCCACTGGGGCAGCAGGGCCACCGAGCGACACAGCAGCTGCTGCAGGTAATGTTCCGTCTGGGAGAGGACCTGAGGGAAACCATGGAGGCAAGGAAGGGGTTTAATAAACACAGAATACATAGAATTCATAGAAATAGAACGAGAACCATTCTAGTGATATGGACAGAACACCTTCCACTGGGGCAGAACTTCCTGTCTGGGAGACCTGAAATAAATCATGGAGAGAAGAAAGGGGTTAACAAACCTGGGTGGTGCCATAGAAGTAGAACAGATAGAGCAGGTGTAGCCTGATATCCACCCAACATTGTTGACGACTGACAGAGACACGGAAAACTGAGAGATAATGACTGTTCTAGCTCAAAATAATCTGTCTCTGTCCATCTCTCAATCTCTCCCTTTTCTTACCGTTTTGATGTCTATGATCCTTCCCTGCAGCCCGTGCAGAATCTTCTCTCTCTCCGTTGTGCCCTCTGGGTAGTCAAAGGTGTGGGTGTGGAAACTGAGAGAGGGACAAAAGAAGAAAGAGAGAGGAAAGTAAGAGAGAAAGAAAGAGAGAGAGCGATAGAGAAGGGGTAAGAAAAAAAAGGACACCAAGAATCATCAGATTAGACAATAAATTCAACATTCCAACAACATGGAACTGAAAATTGTTATAAGCTTTGGACCTGCTCTCACTAACCAATCACAGATCTTCTTGACTTTCTGTCCAATCTGCTCGCCCCAGAAAAAGATGAGGGAGACAGTCCACTGGACCATCTCGCCCTGTGATTGATCGCAAAGAATGAAGTAAGGAAGTGGGATTTAGAAGGGGAAAAAAACATATTTTTGCTTATTGTCAGGCAAAGGAAATACATCCAATCTTCATAACGGAACACTCATAATAACATGATCCTCCAACATTATTTCCTTTACTCGTCCATCTTTATTCCTTATTTCCCTCCCTCCTTCCCTCCTTGCATTCCTCCGTCTTATCTCCCCCCTTTCATTTCTTACCGTTTCAGGACTCTCCAGCCTCTCGTCCATCTCCCTGAAGTCGACGATGATGTAACCGCGGCACGCTCGCCATAGCAGCCGCTCAAACGACGGAACCTTCCACGGGTGGACCACGCCAGACACAAAACTGCGAAGGAGGCGGAAGAAGACAAGTGAGGGGAAATATCAGGTAACACCTCATTTGGATAGTCCATCTGTCTACAGACTATCAGTAACATTTCAACCAGCTATCTTCTAACCCTTATTCTAAACCTAACCTTAACCCTTACTCTAACCCTAACTTTAACCCTTAACCTAACCTTAGCAAGCAGTTGCTCATCAACTGATAGTTTGTTGATAGTATGACCATCTACAGATTGAAAATCCGGACTATCCAAATAAAGTGTGACCAAATATCGTTCCTTTTTTCTCCTCTTGACTGGTAGTGTCCCAAATGGCACCCTATTCACTATATGTAACCTTTTATTTAACTAGGCAAGTCAGTTAAGAACTCATTCTTATTTACAATGACCGCATACCGTCACCAACCTTAACCAACCTAAACCAACCACGTTGTTCCACCTTCTACATATGCGATGACATCACCTGGTTTAAACGTCTCTAGAGGCTATATCGCTCTCATCATTACTCAATGCCTAGGTTTACCTCCAATGTACTCACATCCTACCTTACCTTTGTCTGTACATTATGCCTTGAATCTATGCTATCATGCCCAGAAACCTGCTCCTTTTACGCTCTGTTCCGAACGTGCTAGACACCCAGTTCGTATAGCCTTTAGTCGTACCCTCATCCTACTCCTCCTCTGTTCCTCTGGTGATGTAGAGGTTAATCCAGGTCCTGTAGTGCCTAGCTCCACTCCCACTCCCCAGGTGCTCTCATTTGTTGACTTCTGTAACCACAAAAGCCTTGGTTTCATGCATGTGAACATTAGAAGCCTGCTCCCTAAGTTTGTTTTACTCACTGCTTTAGCACACTCTGCCAACCCGGATGTCTTAGCCGTGTCTGAATCCTGGCTTCGGAAAACCACCAAAAACCCTGAAATCTCCATCGCTAACTATAACATTTTCCGCCAAGATAGAACTGCCAAAGGTGGGCGGTGTTGCAATCTACTGCAAAGATATCCTGCAGAGTTCTGTATTACTATCCAAGTCTGTACCCAAACAATTTGAGCTTCTAATTCTAAAAATGCACCTTTCCAGAAACAAGTCTCTCACTGTTGCCGCTTGCTATAGACCTCCCTCTGCCCCCAGCTGTGCCCTCGATACCATATGTGAATTGATTGACCCCATCTATCTTCTGAGCTCGTGCTACTAGGTGACCTAAACTGGGACACCCCGGCCATCCTACAATCTAAGCTTGATGCCCTCAATCTCACACAAATGATCAATGGACCTACCAGGTACAACCCCAAATCCATACACACGGGCACCCTCATAGATGTCATCCTAACTAACTCACCCTTCAAATACACCTCTGCTGTTTTCAATCAAGATCTCAGCGATCACTGCCTCATTGCCTGCATCCGTAATGGGTCTGCGACCAAACGACCACCCCTCATCCCTGTCAAACGCTCCCTAAAACACTTCTGCGAGCAGGCCTTTCTAATCGACCTATCCTGGAATGACATTGGCCTCATCCCGTCAGTAGATGATGCCTGGCTATTCTTTAAAAGTGCTTTCCTCACCATCTTAAATAAGCATGCCCCGTTCAAAAAAAAAATGGAACTAGGAAATGGAACTATTCACTCCAGACCTGTCTGCCCTTGACCAGCACAAAAACATCCTGTGGCGTTCTGCATTAACATCGAATAGCCCCCGTGATATGCAACTTTTCCAACATAACCGCCATCGATAAGAGACATTACTGTGCAGCCGTATTCATCGACCTGGCCAAGGCTTTCAACTCTGTCAATCACCACATTCTTATTGGCAGACTCGACAGCCTTGGTTTCTCAAATGATTGTCTCGCCTGGTTTACCAACTACTTCTCTGATAGAGTTCAGTGTGTCAAATCGGGGGGCCTGTTGTCCGGACCTCTGGCAGTCTCTATGGAGGTGCCACAGGGTTTAATTCTCGGGCCGACTCTCTTCTCTGTATACATCAATGATGTTGCTCTTGCTACTGGTGATTCTCTGATCCACCTCTACGCAGATGACACCATTCTGTATACTTCTGGCCCCTCTTTGGACACTGTGTTAACTAACTTACAGACGAGCTTCAATGCCATACAACTCTCCTTCCATGGCCTCCAACTGCTCTTAAACGCAAGTAAAACTAAATGCATGCTATTCAATCGATCACTGCCCGCACCTGCTCGACCGTCCAGCATCACTACTCTGGACAGCTCTGACTTAAATACGGGGACAACTACAAATGCCTAGGTGTCTGGTTAGACTGCAAACTCTCCTTCCAGACTCACATTAAGCATCTCCAATCCAAAATTCAATCTAGAATTGGCTTCCTATATTGCAACAAAGCATCCTTCACTCATGCTGCAAAACATACCCTCGTAAAACTGGCCATCCTACCGATCCTCGACTTCGATGATGTCATGTATAAAATAGCCTCAAACACTCTACTCAACAAATGGATGCAGTCTATCACAGTGCCATCCGTTTTGTCACCACAGCCTCATACACTACCCATCATTGCGACCTGTACGCTCTCGTTGGTTGGCCCTCGCTTCATACTCGTCGCCAAACCCACTGGCTACAGGTTATCTACAAGTCTCTGCTAGGTAAAGCCCCACCTTATCTCAGCTCACTGGTCACTATAACAGAACCAGCTGTCAGAGCAGCTCACAGATCACTGCACCTGTACATAGCCCATCTGTAAACAGCCCATCTATCTACCTACCTCATCCCCATACTGTATTTATTTATTTATTTATCTTGCTCCTTTGCACCCCAGTATCTCTACTTGCACATTCATCTTCTGCACATCTACCATTCCAATGTTTAATTGCTATATTGTAATTACTTCGCCACCATGGCCTATTTATTGCCTTAACTCCCTTATCTTACCTCATTTGCACTCTGTATATAGACTTTTTGTTTTCTTTTGTTCTACTGTATTATTGACTATGTTATGTTTATTCCATGTGTAACTCTGTGTTGTTGTATATGTCGAATTGCTATGCTTTATCTTGGCCAGGTCGCAGTTGCAAATGAGAACTTGTTCTCAACTAGTCTACCTGGTTAAATAAAGATGAAATTAAACATTTTAAAAACTAGGAACAGTGGCTTAACTGCCTTGTTCAGGGGCAGAACGACAGATTTTTACCTTGTCAGCTCAGGGATTCGATCTAGCAACCTTTCAGTTACTAGTCCAACAGTTACTTGTCAGCTTAGGGATTCGATCTAGCAACCTTTCAGTTACTAGTCCAACGCTCTAACCACTAGACTACCTGCCGCCCCAGTATATAGTGTACTTGTTTTGACCAGGGCCCTTAGGGAATAGGATGCCACTTGGGACGCAACCACTATTGCTTATCACATATTCTCTTTTATATATTGCAATGCAAACTATATGGCAGCTGCTTGTCATGCCAGTAGGGAAAGTCCATTGATATTGTGTTCTTCCTAAATGGCACCCTATGGCCCCCAATTGCCTTTATGGTGCATTACTTGTGACCAGAGCCAGACCACTGTATAGGAGACAGGGTGCTACTTGAGACGCAGCCATTGACAATGAAGCCATTGATATCAGAGAAGGCTGGTGGGAGGAGCTATATGAGGACGGGCTCGTTGTAATGGCTGGAATGGAATTCAAGGAACGGAGTCAAACGTGGTTTCCATATGTTTGATACCGTTCAATGAATTCCATTCCAGTCTTTACAACGAGCCCGTCCTCCTATAGCTCCTCCCGCCAGCCTCCTCTGATATATATGTCACCTGTCACCTCAGCCTGATGCCTTGTCTGTTGTCCAGTAAGGCAGCAGTCTCCGGAGAAGAGGGAGGCGGAGCCTGACGGGAGAGTGAGATAGGAGAAGGGTACAAGGCGCTCAACCAATGAGAGCCTAAGTACAACCAAAAATGATAAGAACGTTTGGAAGGAATAGATGCAACACTCGCTTAAAATTCAAATCTTTATCCTTTATTTATCTAATTCGAGGTAAAAATCCTGATGTTTCAGCCGTCAATGGCCTTCATCAGAATGAAAGGGGAACGAAAGCTCGGGCTAAAGAAATCCATGCTTTTCCATACACATCTGCTGTGTTAATGAGTTCCTAGGAAACTTAGCCCATCCCGTTTGAAAATAACCTAAGAGGTTTACTTGAATTGTTTTTGACATTGGAAACTCATAATTCCAAGAGCGTGTGAGTGCAACAATGGCCGACCCCAGAGCAGCATAGAGAATACTGGGATATGTAGTTCATACCTGTGAGGTGGTTTGAGACCATGCCGGGATCTGTTGTTCATAGCTGTGAGGTGGTTAGAGACCATGCTGCAGTCTGTAGTTCATAGCTGTGAGGTGGTTAGAGACCATGGTGGGATCTGTAGTTCATACCTGTGACTGTGAGGGACTGTGTCTGGATCAAAAACCCTCTGTATTGGCTGAGCTGGATCAGCTGGTTCATCAGGCTGTCTCTGTTCCTGGACACCTGGACCAATCAGACAGCAGCACAGCAGAACAGTGGTCAGAGTATGAATCGCCCAGACAATGAAAGGAATACAAACAGCCTGGAATACAGTTGTATATGGTCCCGTAGTGTAAATTGCAAAAACAGTGCCTCTCCCCTTCTCAGTATCTTTCCCTCTTCTCTCCCCCTCACTCCTCTCCCGTTTCTTCCCCCCTCCTCGCTTCCCTACCTCCCCGTCTTCACCTCTCGTAGCTCCCTGGCCAGCCTCTCGCTCTCCTCCTCGATGGCCATGAGTTCTCTGGGCTGGGGAGCGGAGGGCACAGGGCTGGGGGTGGGGAGAGGACCCGCCAGCGGGGGGAACAGGGACCGGCCAATCTCCTGCTCCAGGTACGCTGGGGAGAGGGGGGTGAAGAGAAGAGAAGGAAAGGTGAGGTGGGGAGATGAACGAAGGGATGATGAACCGATGGAGGGATGGCGAAGGAATAGAAGATGTGCAGAAAAGGAGAGTGGAAGAGGAATGAGGGAGCAAGTGGATATCAGATGCAGATTATCAAAGAGGATGTGTAGAGGAGGAGGCTTGATGAATATCCCATATGAGAGTGCTCTCTGATCGTATGGTGTGAAGGTCAGAGGTCAGAGACTCACTGAAGGACTTCTCCATCTCCTCACAGCGCCGCACCTCGTTCACAAACTTCCTCTGGAACGAGTTGACATTGGGGTTCAACTGGAGTGGAGAGGAAGGAGGATGAGGAGAAGAATTAGGAATTAGAATACTAGAATGAATGTGAAGCTTCTTATGACAGATTAAACGGTCAGCCATGTTGGTAACCATAGTTTGCCAGTGATGTAATAAGATAATTGTGTAAAACAATGAATGTGAAGATTATCTGCCCTGTATGTTCGTTAGCTAGCTAACCATACAGTCTAAGAGGAATGATTCCACTGTTTTTTCAAATTAACTGACAATATGCCAACACTCCATTCAAACAATGCAGTCCATCCACAGCCATACACTGGCTGAAATCAGTTAATGCTAGGACTTAGACAATGTATGTTATTCTACGTGCCTTAAGTAGAAGCAGGAAATGCATCACCTATGCATTTACTACCATTCATTCCAATTTGACTGGCTTGGATTTCTCCCTGACCACAATGGCTGCCATTTTCACCTCATTCGAGAACTTTGAGGATTGATGGCATAGGCCCTCTAGTAATTTAATAGGATATCTATGGTATGGACTTCAATTATACATTTATGAGCCAAGTAAGCTTATTGTCTAATTAGTCTATTATCAGCATTACAATAGATGTTCAATACCAAACTGTCAAAGGGAACAACTCGCGTCTCTGAATTCGACCAGACCCAGCTCTCCAAGCTCGCTGGCGCAGTTGTAGGCTGACCCCGATTGGAGAAAGAGCGGCACAAAGACACACCTCCTCGCTCCGAACGAACGCGCCCATGGCGACCTGCAGAAATGAGTGTCACATAAACAATCACCTTTCAAAAAACATTATAAATGACCTGTTCAAAACTTCAGATAGATTCATTATTGTAAAAAGAGAATAGCATGAGTGTCATGTTTGGCTTGACACTGACAGCAGTGGAGTTCGCAGGAGCACAAACAGATCTGGGATCAGGCTAAAAAGAAAAGGTGTTTCTTGTCAATTTGACCTAGCTGGTGGGTTAAACAACGGTAACAAAAAAAAATGTAAAGAAATGAAAGCTGACACAGAGAGTCCGCAGAGCATTATAAGCATCAAGAGGAGGATGGAAAGATGGAGAGAAAGGAGGGATAGGTGTGGCGAGCTACTGAACACAGAAAAGTTCAGTTCTCGATATGTGACTCCGGGACAGATGGCCTGACAGTAAATGTGTTTAGGACGAGGGGAAGAGAACAGGATACTACCCCATGTGATTGAGAGATGGTAATGAGAGAGGGGGGGAGAGCGAGAGACTGATAAAATACTACAGTCACTCAAACCTAAATCAAAGTCAGTATGTACTGCAAATAAGAAAAGGAAATCAGAGAGCTGCAGTACACTTTAGTATATATGGAAGTACTATCACTACTAATATAAATAGTAGCTAGTTAGCATCTAATTACATTGTTGTAATGAAGTATTCAGACCTACATAGAGGGAGACAAAGCAAAGATACATAGGCTGTATTAAATAGTGATGGACGCTCACGAGGACTGTGTGCTATCGTTCCCTGTGGACGACGTGAGTAAGTCGTTTAGCATGTAAACCCTCGCAAGGCTGACAGCCGGACGGCATCCCAAGCCGCGTCTTCAGAGCATGTGCAGACCAGCTGGCTGGAGTGTTTACGGACATATTCCATCTCTCCTTATCCCAGCCTGTTGTCCCTACTTGCGTCAAGATGGCCACCATTGTTCCCGTACCCAAGAAAGCAAAGGTGACTGAACTAAATGACTATCTCCCCGTAGAACTCACTTCTGTCATCATGAAGTGCTTTGAGAGGCTAGTCAAGGATCATATCACCAAGGATCATGCCACCCTAGACCCACTACAATTTGCATATCAGATCCACGAACGATACAATCGCCATTGCTCTGCACACTGCCCTATCCCACCTGGGCATGAGAAATACCTATGTAAGAATGCTGTTCATCGACTACAGCTCTGCTTTCAACGCCATCGTGCCCTCCAAGCTCATCACTAAGCTCAGGGCCCTGGGTCTGAAGCACTCCCTGTGCAACTGGGTCCTGGACTTCCTGACTGTCGGAAACTACACCTCCGTCATGCTGATCCTCAACACGGGGGCCCCACAGGGGTGCGTGCTCAGCTCTCTCCTGTACGCCCTGTTCACCCATGACTGCGTGGCGCATATCTCCAACTCAATCATCAAGTTTGCTGACGACACAACAGTGGTAGGTCTGACTACCAACAGCGACGAGGCAGCCTTCAGGGAGGTGAGAGCCCTGGTCGGAGTGGTGCCAGGAAAATAACCTCTCCCTCAACACAACAAAGGAGCTGATCGTGGACTACAGGAGACAGCAGAGAGAGGACGCCTCCATCCACATTGACAGGCCGCAGTGGAGAGGGTCAAAAGTTTCAAGTTCCTCTGTGTTCACGTCACTGACAACCTGAAATGGCATGGGCCCTCAGATCCTCAACAAGCTCTACAGCTTTACAACTGAGAGCATCTTGACTGGCTGCATCACGGCTTGGCATGGCAACTGCTTGGCATCAGACCGCAAGGCGCTACAGGGGCTAGTGCGGATGGCCCAGTACATCACTGGGGCCAAGCTCCCTGCCATCCAGAGGAATGCCTGTGAAATTGTCAAACAAATCAGCCACCGAAGCTATAGACTGTTCTCTCTGCTGCTGCACAGCAAGTGTGGGACCAGAAGGATCCTGTAAAGCTTCTACCCCCAAGCCATAAGACTGCTGAACAGTTAATCAAATGACTACCTGGAATTTCATTTACCCTTTTTTCCACTATCATGACTATCATGACTCTATGCCCACTCACATATACATATACTGACACTCCCAACACTCACGCACACTTACATATGCTCACACACACAAAACACACGCACACACTTTCACATTCTACATACGCTGCTACTACACTTTATTATCTATCCTGCCTAGTCACTTTTACCCCTAAACTACATGTACATATTACCTTATCTACCTCGTACCCCTGCACATTGACTTGTAGAGGTACTCCTTGTATATAGCCAGGTTTATTGTTATTTATTGTTTTACTACTTTTTTTGTGTGGTGATTTTCTTTATTTTTAACTCTGCATTGTTGGGAAAGGGTTCTTAATTGAGCATTTCACGGTCAAGTCTACACCTGGTGTGTTCGGCGTATGTGACAAACACAATTTGATTTGATATAGTCCCTTCACACAGATAGCGTGGTGAAGAAGGCGCACAGTGCCTCTTCAACCTCAGGAGGCTGAAGGAATTAGGTTTGGCCCCTAAGGCCCTCATAAACTTCTACAGATGCACCAGTGAGTGCATCCTGTAGGGATATATCACCGCCTGGTACAGCAATTGCACCGCCCACAACAGCAGGGCTCTCCAGAAGCTGGGGCCTGCCCTCCAGGACATCTACAGCACCCGGTGTCACAGGAAGGCCAAGAAGGTCATCAAGGACCTCAGCCACCCGAGCCATGGCCTTTTCACCTTGCTACCATCTAGATGGCAGAGACAGGGCATTTGCATCAAAGCTGGGACTAGACTCTAGAGCTAGAACCGGATTCAGCATAGCTAGCTGGGATACGATGCTAGGAGGATACAATTACTCAACACAAGGCAATTTCGCTAACTACTCTCTTTTGAGCCATGCTGTAGGAGACGCTAAGCTGGCTAGCTGTCATCAGCATCAAAACACCTAGCAATAACCTAGCTAATAAAGAGAAGCTAGCTGACGTTGGCGAGCATTACTGTACACATGCCCGTCAAATAGAGATGGTTGACCATTTCATCGACATGTCTTCATCGTAGGGTGATAGCCAGCTACGTGAAACGAAAATGAACTTCTGTAATTTACCGTTATCTAGCTAGCTCGCCGGATAGCGATCTATTAGCTGTGGGGCACGTTATCCCAGCATTTCTCCCTCTAAGCAATTGGGATGGTGCAACGTGCACTCTGCAGAGACGTAAACAAAGGGGCTAACAGTACAGATGCACGTTAGATAACGAAGTTAAGATGGCTGAAACTATTTGAGGTCGTTTTTTTCCCTTTGTCTTTCTTCTGTGTCACACTGTTCCACTCTCAAACTCAAGAGGGCATGTGTAATAAGCATGTAACAGACCACACAATGAGAGCGGATTGGATTATTTCGATGTTTATTGATTGATGATCCAAAAAACAAAGTCTTCACCTGGCAAAAGATGTGTAAAAGAAAAATGCATAAAACAGGAATTTCATGAAGAGAGAAATGAAGGACAATAAACATAATGGATTGTTTTTTTTAAAACGCGGAAATGGAGGATAGAAGGCATGAAATCAACATGAAATCCACAAGCTGTGAAGACTAAGACCACATTCTGATACTGTTACGATATGAATCAAAATAAGATGGCACTGAGTTTCAGAAATATATACACTGCTCAAAAAAAATAAAGGGAACTCTTCTGTGAAATCAAACTGTCCACTTAGGAAGCAACACTGATTGACAATAAATGTCACATGCTGTTGTGCAAATGGAATAGACAACAGGTGGAAATTATAGGCAATTAGCAAGACACCCCCAATAAAGGAGTGGTTCTGTAGGTGGTAACCACAGACCACTTCTCAGTTGCTATGCTTCCTGGCTGATGTTTTGGTCACTTTTGAATGCTGGTGGTGCTTTCACTCTAGTGGTAGCATGAGACGGAGTCTACAACCCACACAAGTGGCTCAGGTAGTGCAGCTCAGCCAGGATGAAACATCAATGCGAGCTGTGGCAAGAAGGTTTGCTGTGTCTGTCAGCGTAGTGTCCAGAGCATGGAGGCGCTACCAGGAGACAGGCCAGTACATCAGGAGACGTGGAGGCCGTAGGAGGGCAACAACCCAGCAGCAGGACCGCTACCTCCGCCTTTGTTCAAGGAGGAGCAGGAGGAGCACTGCCACAGCCCTGCAAAATGACCTCCAGCAGGCCACAAATGTGCATGTGTCTGCTCAAACGGTCAGAAACAGACTCCATGAGACGTCCACAGGTGGGGGTTGTGCTTACAGCCCAACACCGTGCAGGACGTTTGGCATTTGCCAGAGAACATCAAGATTGGCAAATTCGCCACTGGCGCCCTGTGCTCTTCACAGATGAAATCAGGTTCACACTGAGCACATGTGACAGACGTGACAGTCTGGAGATGCGGTGGAGAACGTTCTGCTGCCTGCAACATCCTCCAGCATGACCGGTTTGGCGGTGGGTCAGTCATGATGTGGGGTGGCACTTCTTTGGGGGGCCGCACAGCCCTCCATGTGCTCGCCAGAGGTAGCCTGACTGCCATTAGGTACCGAGATGAGATCCTCAGACCCCTTGTGAGACCATATGCTGGTGCGGTTGGCCCTGGGTTCCTCCTAATGCAAGACAATGCTAGACCTAATGTGGCTGGAGTGTGTCAGCAGTTCCTGCAAGAGGAAGGCATTGATGCTATGGACTGGCTCGCCCGTTCCCCAGAACTGAATCCAATTGAGCACATCTGGGACATCATGTCTCGCTCCATCCACCAACACCACGTTGCACCACAGACTGTCCAGGAGTTGGCCGATGCTTTAGTCCAGGTCTGGGAGGAGATCCCTCAGGAGACCATCCGCCACCTCATCAGGAGCATGCCCAGGCGTTGTAGGGAGGTCATACAGGCACGTGGAGGCCACACATACTGAGCCTCATTTTGACTTGTTTTAAGGACATTACATCAAAGTTGGATCAGCCTGTAGTGTGGTTTTCCACTTTAATTTTGAGTGTCACTCCAAATCCAGACCTCCATGGGTTGATAAATTTGATTTCCATTTATCATTTTTGTGTGATTTTGTTGTCAGCACATTCAACTATGTAAAGAAAAAAGTATTTAATAAGAATATTTCATTCATTCAGATCTAGGATGTGTTATTTTAGTGTTCCCTTGATTTTTTTGAGCAGTGTATATATCTACAACAATGTTCACTCTGAAATCACCTCTGTGTTTGTGCTCCCTTGTGTGTGTGGTATGGGTGGTCCTACAAGGTACTATATACACATTGATGAAAGGACATGGTCTACAATATGCTTGTATGGCTCTTGGTGTGATTCAGTCAATGCTTGCGTCCCAAATGGCACCCTATTCCCTTTATCGTGTACAACCTTTGACCAGGGCCCCTTTCAAAGTAGTGCAGCACTATATAGGGAATAGGGTGTCATTTGGGACACATACCATGGCTCTCGGCCCAGTGGTTAGAGTGTTGGGCCAATAACCGAAAGGTTACTAGATCGAATCCCCGGAGCTGACAAGGTTAAAAAAAATCTGTCGTTCTGCCCCTGAACAAGGCAGTTAACCCACTGTTCCTAGGCCGTCATTGTAAATAAGAATTTGTTCTTAACCGACTTGCCTCGTCACTTTAACTATACGTTCATGTACACACTACCTCAATTGGCCCGACCTACCAGTGCTCCCGCACATTGGCTAACCGGGCTATCTGCATTGTGTCCCACCACCCGCCAACCCCTTTTTTACGCTACTGCTACTCTCTGTTCATTATATATGCATAGTCACTTTAACCATATCTACATGTACATACAACCTCAATCAGCCTGACTAACAGGTGTCTGTAGCCTTGCTACTCTTATTTTCAAATGTCATTTTACGGTTTTATTTCTTTACTTACCTACACACACTTTTCACACTATTGGTTAGAGCCTGTAAGTAAGCGTTTCCCTGTAAGGTCTACACCTGTTGTATTCAGTGCACGTGACAAATAAACTTTGATTTAGTTAAATAAAGGTAAAATACAACAATAACATAGTATGAGCCATATACAATAGGATTGTTGTATGACAGATTTTGGGTGCATTCTAGTAGCCTGGAATCCAAACTGATATGCTCTGTTTCACCATTGTTAAAACCTCTACGGGATTGGTGTCCCCCCCCCCCCACGGGACGGGCGCGCTAATGCGATTAGCATGAGTTTGTAAGTAACAACAACATTTCCCAGGACAAAGACATATCTGATATGGGCAAAAAGCTTGAATTCTAGTTTGAATTGATTTATTTTTACAGGGACAGTGCACATTAATCAACGTTTCAGTATAAGTGCCGGTTTTAGCCAGCCTGCTCATTTTCAACTGCAGCCCCTGGGCAGGTTGTTAATCTAACTGCACTGTCCAATTTACAGTAGCTAAGAATACCATGCTATTGTTTTAGGAGAGTGCACAGTTATGTACTGAAAATGTATCAATAGACCAACTAGGCACATTTGGGCAGACTTCATACAACATTTTGAACATCAATGCAATGGTTCATTGGATCAGTCTAAAACTTTGCACATACACTCCAAAATCTAAATTGCACCTGAACTGTAATAATACATTGTGGCCTTTCTCTTGCATTTCAGAGCTGATGTTTTTTTTGTTCCATGTTTTTTTTTGTATTCTTTTGTAAATCTAATGTGTTATATTCTCCTACATTAATTTCACATTTCCATAAACTTCAAAAGTGTTTCCTTTCAAATGGTTTCAAGAATATGCATATCCTTGCTTCAGTTCCTGAACTACAGGTAGTTAGATTTAGGGATGTAATTTTAAGCGAAAATTGAAAAAAGGGTCCGATCCTTATTATTAAGAGCATATCAGTTAAAAATCCATTCTAACATTCTAGCCTCAGTTTATTATCCAATCAAGCCTCATGTCCCTTCTGATCAACTGCTGCAGGGTCTGTCCCCCCCCAGATGGAATCCTTTTCCCTAGGGTGCCATTTGGGACACAACCAAAGTCTCTTTCCATGCATACATCCTCAGCGTGACCTCAGAGAGGCCAGCCAATCAGAGACATCCATCACTCTGCTCATATGATCCGTGTTGTTACAGGCTGTAGAACTTGAGGCTCCTGTCCATTCCAGTGGAGGTGAGGAACTGGGCGTGCTCCCCAAAGGCCACGCCTGTCACCACCCCAGTGTGTTCTGGGTAAAGAAAAACAAAAATGTTTTGACTTAATCAACTCAAAAGCATGAGTTGACACACACCCAATAAAGTTGGGGAGGTGCTGATAAACTAAATAGTAAACCTGAAAGATTTTTTTTGTGAATATTTCATAAGGTACTTAATATACACACTTGCTATTATCGTCACCCAGCCAGGCACTTTGAAGACCCACCTCTAGACCACTGTTTCTGTCCCAAGCTAACTCATCACCACTCGCCATTGCATCTCTAGCAGTATGACACACACAGTGCACTCTCTTACCTGTGAAGTTGAGGACCTCGGACCACTGCTTACAGATGTAGACCCTGATGTCAGTGCCACCCACAGCCAGGTACGTCCCACTCTGGTCAAACACCAGGGACTTCACCTGAGGGAGGAAAGAGACTCGCGTATCATTTATCTAAATGTACAGGGTAGTTCAGTACCAGGAGATTACAGTATTCATACAGAGCAGACCGTTGCTAGCCTGGGTGCCAGTCGGCTTCTGTTCTCTTGCAAACTTCTTATGGAATTTTCATGCCAGTGACAGAAATGGAGATGGCAAGAGCACAAACTGATGTGGGACCAGGCTAGATTGTAGCACGACTAGCTTCTGAATGTCCAGTGTCCAGTCTACAACAACTTTCTCTCAAATAGCAGCGGATTTCTTAGATAGTGCACTTGGCTCTGGCCAAGAGTAGTGTAGGGAATAGAGGTCATTACAGATGTGCGCTACTTACCTCATAGTTGTTGTCCAGGGTGATGGTTTTGAAATTTTTGAGCTTCCTCAGATCCCAGAGCTTCACTGAGCTGTCCTGTGCACCTGGAGACATGAGAGAGGAGGTGAGGTGAGCAGGGCCAAGCATTTACTTTTTGTTCCACCAGCCACTGTGTCAAGTAGATAAAAAATAATCTACCACCCACTAGATTTTATTTAACCAGCCAAAATATTTAGGTTCACAATAATTACACCAACAAAACATGAAAAAAAGATGAGCATGCTTTGTAATGTTTCTAAAAAAAACAATAAATGTAGGACTAGTAAGAAGTAGTGGTATATTGTTACATTTTATTTGTGACCAGAGTCTTTTAACCAAAATATCACAGATGATACATAAATGTTCACCTGCCCCTTTAAGGTGGAGGTTGCCATGGTAACGCGACTCAACATTTACATTACATTTACATTTAAGTCATTTAGCAGACGCTCTTATCCAGAGCGACTTACAAATTGGTGCATTCACCTTATGACATCCAGTGGGACAGTCACTTAACAATAGTGCATCTAAAACTTAGGGGGGTGGGGTGAGAGGGATTACTTAACCTATCCTAGGTATTCCTTAAAGAGGTGGGGTTTCAGGTGTCTCCGGAAGGTGGTGATTGACTCCGCTGTCCTGGCGTCGTGAGGGAGTTTGTTCCACCATTGGGGGGCCAGGGCAGCGAACAGTTTTGACTGGGCTGAGCGGGAGCTGTACTTCCTCAGTGGTAGGGAGGCGAGCAGGCCAGAGGTGGATGAACGCAGTGCCCTTGTTTGGGTGTAGGGCCTGATCAGAGCCTGGAGGTACTGAGGTGCCGTTCCCCTCACAGCTCCGTAGGCAAGCACCATGGTCTTGTAGCGGATGCGAGCTTCAACTGGAAGCCAGTGGAGAGAACGGAGGAGCGGGGTGACGTGAGAGAACTTGGGAAGGTTGAACACCAGACGGGCTGCGGCGTTCTGGATGAGTTGAAGGGGTTTAATGGCACAGGCAGGGAGCCCAGCCAACAGCGAGTTGCAGTAATCCAGACGGGAGATGACAAGTGCCTGGATTAGGACCTGCGCCGCTTCCTGTGTGAGGCAGGGTCGTACTCTGCGGATGTTGTAGAGCATGAACCTACAGGAACGGGCCACCGCCTTGATGTTAGTTGAGAACCACAGGGTGTTGTCCAGGATCACGCCAAGGTTCTTGGCGCTCTGGGAGGAGGACACAATGGAGTTGTCAACCGTGATGGCGAGATTATGGAACGGGCAGTCCTTCCCCGGGAGGAAGAGCAGCTCCGTCTTGCCGAGGTTCAGCTTGAGGTGGTGATCCGTCATCCACACTGATATGTCTGCCAGACATGCAGAGATGCGATTCGCCACCTGGTCATCAGAAGGGGGAAAGGAGAAGATTAATTGTGTGTCGTCTGCATAGCAATGATAAGAGAGACCATGTGAGGTTATGACAGAGCCAAGTGACTTGGTGTATAGCGAGAATAGGAGAGGGCCAAGAACAGAGCCCTGGGGGACACCAGTGGTGAGAGCGCGTGGTGAGGAGACAGATTCTCGCCACGCCACCTGGTAGGAGCGACCTGTCAGGTAGGACGCAATCCAAGCGTGGGCCGCGCCGGAGATGCCCAACTCGGAGAGGGTGGAGAGGAGGATCTGATGGTTCACAGTATCGAAGGCAGCCGATAGATCTAGAAGGATGAGAGCAGAGGAGAGAGAGTTAGCTTTAGCAGTGCGGAGCGCCTCCGTGATACAGAGGAGAGCAGTCTCAGTTGAATGACTAGTCTTGAAACCTGACTGATTTGGATCAAGAAGGTCATTCAGAGAGAGATAGCGGGAGAGCTGGCCAAGGACGGCACGTTCAAGAGTTGGAGAGAAAAGAAAGAAGGGATACTGGTCTGTAATTGTTGACATCGGAGGGATCGAGTGTAGGTTTTTTCAGAAGGGGTGCAACTCTCGCTCTCTTGAAGACGGAAGGGACGTAGGCAACGGTCAGGGATGAGTTGATGAGCGAGGTGAGGTAAGGGAGAAGGTCTCCGGAAATGGTCTGGAGAAGAGAGGAGGGGATAGGGTCAAGCGGGCAGGTTGTTGGGCGGCCGGCCGTCACAAGACGCGAGATTTCATCTGGAGAGAGAGGGGAGAAAGAGGTCAGAGCACAGGGTAGGGCAGTGTGAGCAGAACCAGCGGTGTCGTTTGACTTAGCAAACGAGGATCGGATGTCGTCGACCTTCTTTTCAAAATGGTTGACGAAGTCATCTGCAGAGAGGGGGGGGGAGGGGGCGGAGGATTCAGGAGGGAGGAGAAGGTGGCAAAGAGCTTCCTAGGGTTAGAGGCAGATGCTGGGAATTTAGCGTGGTAGAAAGTGGCTTTAGCAGCAGAGACAGAGGAGGAAAATGTAGAGAGGAGGGAGTGAAAGGATGCCAGGTCCGCAGGGAGGCGAGTTTTCCTCCATTTCCGCTCGGCTGCCCGGAGCCCTGTTTGTGGCAAGTCATGTTTGTGCCATTGAGAGTCTGACTAGTAGATGAATTGTCCTCTATTACCTAGCAGTTGAAACTCAAACATAAAAAAAACAACCTAGCTTGTGAATTTAAACAATGTAAATAACCAAGAAACAAGGGCAGTCTCACTTCAGTAGACTTTTATGCCTGTGTGCAGCGCTTCTAAAAATGTATCTTTCAACTCAGCTCTTCACATGCCGTTTTGCAACACAAGGTGGGATAGGCTATCGGATTTGTAGTTCTTTGACTTTGTGAATTTAACTGACCAGCTCTGAAACAAAAACGGCAGAAATACCTAGAAAACAGCTACTGAATCATGTATTTTTTGCTATAAATGTGATCATACATATTTGTATTCACAATTGGCTCAGTGTTCCGTCACTCATGGGGACACTACGTCAGCACAAAATGTACAGGGAGAGCTTGAATTCAAGCCCCTTGGGTACTGCCATAGATGTACATTATAAGTGCCCATCCAAGAAGGCTCAAGGTCATTGGCCACTGATAAAATGACGTTAAATCTACCGGAGCTTTGATATGACTGATCATGTCAACATCATACTTTCAAAATCTTAGTTAACAAGATAGACAAGCAGTCGTCATTATGAATCAAGTCGGCAATCTACTGGCAAATCCTTTTCAATGCTTGTCAAATGAAGGGAAATCATAGACAAAACGTATCGATGCTCATGGGCCATTGGACATAAACATTACACAACAAGTTGCAAATTCAACAATGAGTGGTTTGCAAGGAATCACTATCCTGCTATTCAGTGGAGTGGGTGTGTGGTCCAAGTCTGGGTTTAAAGTCTCTTTTCCAAGCTTGAAAGGAAAAACATTCACATGGCCATGAGCCAGAAAAGGTTGAATACATTGGCTATGCTGTCAATACAGCAAGACTTCTGCCAAACTTCAGTGAGATCAAGACAACTGGGAGTTCTGGGGGGGGGGGGGGGGGGTTTAAAGAGCTATGACTGGGAAAATATGTTTTGAAAGGTCACCCAACTCGAAAACTCTTTATAGAGCTCCGACCTGAAGACCACTGACGTCATGATTAAACTTTCCTCCCCCCCAGAGTTCCCAGGTGTCTCGAAAGCACCATAAATCAAGAGAATGCTAGTCTTTAATGAGAAAGTTTTCCCACAAAAAGGAACACCGTGCCACCGTCCTGTTCAAGTGAGCACAGCTCAACAAGTTGAGTCCAAAGATGTATTGTATGCTGCTGCATAAATGGTGTAATATTCCAGGGAGATATGTATACTGTAGACAAAAAAGTAATACTAAGTGTATGTTGTGTAGTAAGCTATTAGTAGCCCATGTGCCTCACCTTAATAATCTGATCCCTAACTTAGCCTACTGTTCTGACTTGTTGGTGCACCTGTAGCCTATAGCCTGTTTTAGAGAAATGCAATTGAATATTGTAAGAAATGGCATTGTCTGCTTATATGCACCCTTTATTTATCCTACGGTTCTGACTTGGTGTACAGGGAGAACACTAAGAACGGCCCATGTTCTGAATTCTGTCATGTGTACATTTCAGAAGTGCTGAACAAACAGTTATATTGACTACGTCCATCCTAGCTCGCTCATTAATGTCTTAATCAAAATTACGGATGGCCTCTTATCCGCTCATCGTCCCCTCAGTAGTAACCACATTTGTTTAAGCAAGTCAGTCATATCAGTTATGTTTTTGTTTTTTTTATAGGCAGTTTTGCTGCCAGACAAGGCTCTGCTAATAGACAGGTGTAGCGGTGGTAAGGATTCACTCCATGGTGCTGAACAGAAAGCTCAGCTGTTGAGATAGATTTATGCAGGCCCTAGCCGTTTGTGGGCAGATTTTGTCACCGTAAAAGTGCAATTAATGTATTGTTTTGTGGCTTCTCTGGCCTGCATCCCAAAAAATTAGGGGGAGTTTGCCCCACCAAGATTTACATGCTAAAATCACCACTGGAGGTGAGCAATAATGTCTAACAGTGTTTACACAAAGGAATAAAGACAACTTCACACACAGTCACTCACTCACAGAGAGTGTAACAGAGACTGACACACACAAAGCTAATCTTCTCTCTCACGTGTGCGCTCACACATACACAGAGAGAGTCCTCTCTCTCACAAACACACAGCAATCTCACCTGTAGCCAGGTAGTATCCGTTCTCAGAGAAGGCGATGGAGGTGACAGGGCCGATGTGGCCGGGGAAGTTGGCCACGTTGGTGCGCTCCTTCAGGTCCCAGATCTTGATCTGAGAGTCGGCCGTCCCCGTCCCGAAGATCAGACCGTCAGGGTGGAACTGGGCACAGGTCAGAGCTGGAGGGGTACAGGACGTGGAAAGAACATGTATTTGCAATGTATCCGTGTGCTTTCAGAGAGTACAGGGGACTGGGTGGTTGGAAATACTGTCTTTTATTTCAGTTACTCCAGTTAGGTACTAGGCCAGTCAATTCACAGGGGGGGGGGGGGGATTGATTAAATGTTATTGTTTTTTGTCTATCTATCTTACATAGGAAAGGCAACCTGGCATTTAAAGGGCTTGATATGTGGGAAATTATTTGGTGGGCTGACCCCACAGTTAGGAAATGCTACTTTTGGATACTGACAGACAATTAGAGGAAGCTGGTCCCTAGCAACATGGGGTCAATAAAATGTCTTGTCCCTAGCAACATGTGATCAATAAAATGTCTTGTCCATAGCAACATGTGATCAATAAAACATCTTGTCCCTAGCAACATGTGATCAATAAAACATCTTGTCCCTAGCAACATGTGGTCAATAAAATGTATTGTCCCTAGCAACATGTGATCAATAAAACATCTTGTCCCTAGCAACATGTGATCAATAAAATGTCTTGTCCCTAGCAACATGTGATCAATAAAACATATTGTCCCTAGCAACATGTGGTCAATAAAATGTCTTGTCCCTAGCAACATGTGATCAATAAAACATCTTGTCCCTAGCAACATGTGGTCAATAAAATGTATTGTCCCTAGCAACATGTGGTCAATAAAATGTCTTGTCCCTAGCAACATGTGGTAAATAAAATGTCTTGTCCCTAGCAACATGTGATCAATAAAACATCTTGTCCCTAGCAACATGTGGTCAATAAAATGTATTGTCCCTAGCAACATGTGGTCAATAAAATAAAATGTATTGTCCCTAGCAAGATGTGGTCAATAAAATGTATTGTCCCTAGCAACATGTGGTCAATAAAATGTATTGTCCCTAGCAAGATGTGGTCAATAAAATGTATTGTCCCTAGCAACATGTGGTCAATAAAATGTCTGGGAAGACAAAGAGAGAGAGAGGTCCAACAGTTTGGTCCAGCGATTAGAGCTGCCACAATCGCCATGGTTCGAATCCAGTCCACTGCCCTCTCACTCCCCCCTCCCACCCTGTGGTAGACTAGTGTCCTGTCTAGGGGATGTACCTATACATCAAGCTGCCTCACACCACAGAAACAGGATATATGCTCCTGCCCTATGGGCTGTTCTGGCTTGGACAAGGCTACTTACTTAATCCTATCTCCTCAATAAAAATAATAACGAGCGGGAGAGAGAAGCACTCACCACATCCTGCAGCCTCATCAGTGACCTTGGTGAGAACACGACCTGTTTGGATGTCAGAGAAGGCCCAGTACTGACGGAGAGAGAAAAGGGAAGCGATAGAAAGTAGAGAAAGAGGGGGAGACAGTAGATAGAAATAGTCTTTACATAATGTTCTTGACATCCAAACCCATGTGTGTGTACATATGTTTTGTGTGTGTGTGTGTGTGTGTGTGTGTGTGTGTGTGTGTGTGTGTTACCTGATCCTCGGAGGAGCTGAGCAGGTAGTCTCCGGTGGCGTGGAGGGAGAGCCCGGTGACGCTCGCCTCGTGAGCCCGCACCACCTGGACACAGTTGCCCCCGGTAACGGACCACACGCGGATAGTGCTGTCTGGAGAGGCTGAGAACACTACCGACTGGAGGGAGAGGAGGAGAGTGCGCAGAGAGGGAAAGGGGAGAGAGAGAAATTGTTGAGGTAAGGGCGGCAGGGTAGCCTAGTGGTTAGAGCTTGGACTCGTAACCGAAAGGGTGCAAGTTCGAATCCCCGAGCTGACAAGGTACAAATCTGTCGTTCTGCCCCTGAACAGGCAGTTAACCCACTGTTCCTAGGCCATCATTGAAAATAAGAATTTGTTCTTAACTGACTTGCCCAGTAAAATAAAGGTAAAATGAAAATTAGAGTTAGAGTAATTCCAGTGCAAGACATTGCTGCGGACTATGTCAATGGAGAGATAAGGAAAGGAAGTGTGTGCGTCTCACCTGAGAGGGGTGGTAGATGACAGAGGTGACCTTCTTGGTATGTCCTTTCAGGGTTGCGATGATCTGCTCCTCCTTCTTATCAAACACCACCACGTTCTTATCAGCCCCGCCTGTAGAGGGAGAGACAGAGAGGTTAGGAGTTGTATCTGGGTCAGGCCAGGGTCTGCGTCCCAAACGTCAGCCTTCTGGTCAAGAGCAGTGCACTATATAGGAAATGTAGGGTGTGCCATAGTATTTTCTGTTTCCTCAAGGGAGGGAGGAAGCATTTTGATGGAATTCACACAGAAACAATGTGTGTGTATATCTACAATGGATATCTACAATATCTACAATGGTAGACTGTGTGTGCGTGTGTCTCACCAGTGAGCACTTTGTTGGTGTCGGAGGGACACAGGTCCAGAGACAGGATCCCAGGCACACTGGCACTGTGGAGACCCTGACAGACAGACACAGAGAGAGAGAGAGAGATACAGATACATAAACATCATTTAGGGCTATGTTCAGTAGGAATGAAATGGAAGAAAAATGATCTGAAACAGGGAGGAACCTTTCTGAACTTGCCCAAGGTTTGAAGGATAAAGTGTTCCAACACCAGCCGTAGCTAGAGGTCACACACACACGTACTCACAGCATGGGTAGCGACTTGTCTGTACTTGCTGAGGTCCTCCGTTCGGACCAGCTCTTCTGGAACTGTCTTTCCTCTCTGTGGGAAGAGGAGAGACGGTAGAGGTGAAGTGTGGACAAAAATATATCCTAGCATGGCCATGTCCCAAAATGTCACCCTATGGCCCCCGTTCAAAAGTAGTGCCCTATGTAGGGAGTAGGGCGCCATTGTACTCCATTGGAGACACAGCCCATAGCCTATACTAAGCTGACAACTGGTTTGACATTAGGTAGGTTCTTCTATGAATAACAACAGGGAGGTTGCTTGATAGGGACTTCTTTGGCGTTTGAATAGTTACCTTCTTTCTCTCCGTGGTCAGGACGGTGGCCTTGTCTTGCAGCTGTGGAGAGAGGTGGACATCTTAGTATAGGACACTGTGCTGTGTAGTGTGACAGCATGGTTGATTGGTTATTTCAAGGTTTGATACACCGCAGCCTTATATGGTACTATTTGCAATGAACGCACGCACATGATAGTCTAGTATAACAGGGTGGTAATCATTCCTCTTGTACTGTGGATGTGAATGTATGTGAGGACATCTCTTACCTTCTGTATGATCTCTGGTATCATTCCCACCTGCTCACTGACCTCCATGGGCTCTCCTGCACCTCCAGCCTGCGAGATGAAACACAGAATCAATAACAAATGAGAATTGTACATTCCTTATTAGAAAATGTGTATTTGCGTCAGCTGTTAACTCATTTTTATGAACATATAGATACTACAACTTTACAGGTCTCACTTAGACCGAAGACTTCAATCAAGAAACAGACTGAGCTCATGCGAACCAGTTAACTATCAATTTAAAAATATTGACTGAGGGCTTTGAGCCAATCACTGACCGTGACATGGGGCTGGGAAGCAACTGCCTGAGCCACCACCAATCCTGCCTGTGGCTTCAGAGTGGCCAGAGCTACGGGGAGAGAGAAGGGTAAAACATAGCAGAGGAGAAATGAGAAGTGACGCCCCATGGCCACTAACATCCAAAGCCGTTTCCAGATTAACATAAGAGTGTGTGCAAGTATGCTTGCCTGTGTGTCTGTCTATAATACTGTGTGTGTGTGTGTTAGAATGTATAATCATGTGTTGAGTGTACAAGCATGTGTGTGTATATATAAGTGCATAATGTGTGTGTGTGTGTATATAAGTGCATAATGTGTGTGTGTGTGTGTGTGTGTGTGTGTGTGTGTGTGTGTGTGTGTGTGTGTGTGTGTGTGTGTGTGTGTGTGTGTGTGTGTGTACACAAGCGTGTGTGTATATAAGTGCATTGTGTGTGTGTGTGTGTGTGTGTGTGTGTGTGTGTGTGTGTGTGTGTGTGTGTGTGTGTGTGTGTGTGTGTGTGTGTGTGTGTGTGTGTGTGTGTGTGTGTACACAAGCGTGTGTGTATATAAGTGCATTGTGTGTGTGTGTGTGTGTGTGTGTGTGTGTGTGTGTGTGTGTGTGTGTGTGTGTGTGTGTGTGTGTGTGTGTGTGTGTGTGTGTGTGTGTGTGTGTGTGTGTGTGTGTGTGTACACGTGTGTGTGTACACGTGTGTGTGTGTATATAAGTGCATAATGTGTGTGTGTACGTATGTATATATCTCTCACCCTCTCTGGCGGCAGTGACCTCCTTGGTGAGACGGGCGATGACCCTGCAGGCGGCGTCGTGCTGGTAGAGGGCGTGGCTTAGTTCTTGACGCGTTGTCTGCAGCTGCTGCCTCAAGGTGAAACTGTGGAGCATCACCGCATCCTAAGAGAGAGAGATCGTTTTAGAAGAGTGTGTGTGTGTCTCAGTTCAGACACAGCGAAGGGGAGTGTAGCCGAGTAAACATGGACTCACCCACTCGTCCTGCAGAGCTTTGAGGATGGCTGGGATGCTAGTGGATGAGGGAGCTTTGGGTCTGATGGGGTGAGACACTGAGGCAAGGGGAGACAAAGATAGCTTAATGTAGTGAGATATCCCCTGACTAGTGGGGTCACCATTGTTGTTGAAGTGGCAGAATACACTCTAGCCTAGAAATTACCAGGCGCCATGCAGGAATAGTTGGAAGTCAAATAATATGGATTACCCTTACTGTGTTGACTTCAGCTCAGCATCAGATCTGAACACACTCTCCTCCATGTATCCCTCACCTTTAATGTCTATCAGCTGTTCCTCTGACAGAGGCTGCCCATTCATAGGGTCTGTTCCATTCTCAGCTATGTACTTCTCAATCAGCCGCCGCTCGAACACCTGGTTGGACACCGGCGACACGCACGGGTGCTCTGGGACCTCATTTGATACTGGATGGACGGTAGAGCGAGAGGGGTAAATGTGCATGCCCGCAATTACAATATAAATACGGCAAACGCAACTCTAGTCAGAAGATGGAAGGACACATTACCGTTTAACCGTACTTTGCAGATATAACACCGATGTCAAGCTGATCCACAATGTTTGAAAAGGGTTGCTTGCTAATTGAAATGCATAACATGCATATGGTGACAATAATAAGGGAAGGTTCTCGAGACATTATTATGCACAAACATACGTGATATTTTCGGTCTGTGTACCGCTAACGTTCCGGAAGGGCAACTCGACTCATTCATTCATTCATTCATTTGAACTTACTTGCACAAACCAGGGACATTTTCAGTAGCTAGCTAAACCTTCGGTCGTTCGTTCCCTCCAAGATCACCGTATCAGTACAGATAAATGAATGTTCTTCGGATCCAACTGTTGCTTCTTTTTGTGTTGATTGTAATACAATAATAATCTGGCTAAATTAAATGTTCATTTATTAATTTTTCTTTCCGTATTCACGCACGTTGGTCCGCAGCTGCGCGTTTCGGGTGCAGCTCCGACTATTGCATGCTGGGATAGCATGAGTCCTCCGACCCCGCCCCTAGTCTGAGGTCCCCAACAAACTATAGTGCTATTCAAAATCCTTGGGACGCTCGTACCCTAAACCTTAACCATTTTGAATGTCAACTTCAATGGGGGTAAGGGCACCCCAAAGATCCCGGATAACAAGGACCAACAAGAGATCAATCCTATATGGTCATCAAAATGTGTCAAAGGCAGCGCTGAAACGTGTGTGAATCTGCTTTCACCATTCATGGCAACTCAGAAGAAGTAGACTTATAGTCTAGACAAGAAGGCTAGTACTGTAAATAAAACCAGGTTGGGCACACCCCCTTCCTCATCAACAGGTCTGCCAAGGAGACAGTCAAAAACATAATGTTCCTCAGTACTCCGAGGAGCTGAAACGGTCAAACAGCACGGACACCGTGGTGAAGAAGTCACGACAGCAACTCTTCAACCTCAGGAGACTGAAGAAATTTGGCCTGTTCTCGAGGGCCCTCACAGTGTTCTACAGGAGCACAATCAAGAGCATATTGTCGAGCTGCATCAAAACCTGGTACGTGTGTCTTCTTGTCAATAACAGCTGGTGCGCAATGTTTAATATTAAAGACGTCTCAAGGTATTGCTCGCCAGAGGTAGAGTACCTTATGATAAGCTGTAGACCACACTATCTACCGAGACAGTTCTCATCTATATTATTCGTAGCCGTCTATTTATCACCACAGACCGATGCTGGCACTCAACCAACTCCATAATGCCATAAGCAAACAAGAATATGCTTACCCAGAAGCAGCGCTCCTAGTGGCCGGGGACTTTAATGGCCAACTTAAATAAGTTTTACCAGCATGTCACATGTGCAGCCAGAGGGGGGAAAAAACTCTATAGACCACCTTTACTCCACACACACAGATGCATACAAAGCTCCATTTGGCAAATCTGACCATAATTCTATCCTCCTCATTCCTGCTTACAAGCAAAAACTAAAGCACCCTGTTGCATGATGGGGCAGTGGTTGCCCAGGAACTCCCAGACTACTTGAACCGGGTCAAGACCCTTTCCACCAAGATCAGCATCCAGTAGGTCAACACCTTGGACATGGGCTACTACACGCTGAAGGACACGAGGGACAGGGTGGTCTCCATCGTCAGTATGGAACTCACAGGTGTGATTGTGAGGGGTTGTGTGTGTAAGTAATTGAGTTTAACCACTTAGCTTTGCCACACTCAGAGGTTGTGATTTCACTGTGTTGCCATACGTTGTTAGTTAGCTATGAAGTGTCACTCACTTCTACTGAATCCCGGATTGAAAAAAGGGATTAGTTCAAACCAAAGTTACACAAATGTCTCACATCATATAGCCCAGGTATCTGGGTACCACTTTTTTCAAAAGCGTGTGCACTGGACAGATGCTACTGGCTATACTAGGGTTAACGATTTTAACCCATTTCGTGTGGGGTCTGCTTTGCTGTGCTCAAGTCTTGTTAATTTACACCCAAAACCCCATGATGTCAATGCGAAAACAGGTTTTTGCTAATTTTTGTAAATGTATGAAAAATAAAAAACAGAAATACCTTATTTACATAGGTATTCAGACCCTTTGCTATGAGACTTGAAATTGAGCTCAGGTGCATCCTGATTCCATTGACCATCCTTGAGATGTTTCTACAACTTGATTGGAGTACACCTGTAGTAAATTAAATTGATTGGACATGATTTGCAAAGGCACACACCTGTCTATTTAAGGTCTCACAGTTGAAAGTGCATGTCAGAGCAAAAACTAGGCCATGAGGTCGAAGGAATTGTCCGTAGAGCTCCGAGACAATATTGTGTCGAGGCACAGATCTGGGGAAGGGTACCAAAACATGTCTTCAACATTGAAGGTCCCCAAGAACACAGTGGACTCCGTTCTTAAATGGAAGAAGTTTGGAACCACCAAGACTCTTCCTAGAGCTGAATGCTCGGCCAAACTGAGCAATCAGGGGAGAAGGTCCTTGGTTGCGAAGGTGACTAAGAACTCGATGGTCACTCTGACAAAGCTCCAGAGTTTCTCTGTGGAGATGGGAGAACCTTCCGGAAGGACAACCATCTCAGCAGCACTCCACCAATCAGGCCTTTATGGTAGAGTGGCAAGACAGATGTCACGACTTCCGAGATGTTCTGCCGTAAATTCTGCCGTAAATTCTGATTATTACTCATACCTGTGTCCTGCACCTGACTCCACCTTATCCATTCACCTAATCGCTGACAACAGAAGCCACTTTTCAGTAAAAGGCACATGACATCGGGCTTGGAGTTTGCCAAAAGGCACCGAAAAGACTCTCAGACTTTGAGAAACAAGATCCTCTGGTCTGATGAAACCAATATTGAACTCTTTGGCCTGAATGCCAAGAGTCACATCTGGAGGAAACCTGGCACCATCCCTACAGTGAAGCATGGTGGTGGCAGCATCATGCTGTGGGGATGTTTTTCAGCGGCAGCGACTGGGAGGCTAGTCAGGATCGAAGGAAAGATGAACGGAGCAAAGTACAGAGAGAATTCCTTAATGAAAACCTGCAACAGAGTGCTCAGGACCTCACTGGGGCTAAGGTTCCCCTCCAACAATGACAATGACCCTAAGCACACAGCAAATACAACGCAGTAGCTCGAGACAAGTCTCTGAATGTCCTTGAGTGGCCCAGCCAGAGCCCGGACTTGAACCCGATCGAACATCTCTGGAGTCCTGAAAATAGCTGTGCAGCGATGCTCCCCATCCAACCTGACAGAGCTTGAGAGGATCTGCAGAGAAGAATGGGAGAAACTCTCCAAATACAGGTGTGCCAAGCATGTAGCATCATACCCAAGAAGACTTAAGGCTGTAATTGCTGCTAAAGATGTTTCAACAAAGTACTGAGTAAAGGGTCTGAATTACTTATGTAAATCTAATATTTCAGATATTTGTAATAAAAAATTAAAATTGCACAAATTTCAAATAACCTGTTTTGATTTGTCATAGGGAATTGTGTGTAGATTGATGGGGGGACAATTGAATCATTTTTAGACTAAGACTGTAACGTAATACAAAATGTGGAAAAAGTAAAATGGTCTGAATATTTTCCGAACGCACTGTACATATAGGTAGGAGTAAAGTGACTAGGCAACAGGATAGATAATTAACAGTAGCCGCAGCGTATCTATTAAACACCCTACTTAGTACACTGAGCTCTGGTCAAAACAGACCATAAATATCCAAGTATGTTTAGTACATAGTAGTAACACCTTGTAAGGAGTCAGAGATACAATCTGGTGCTACATAGAGAAGTGATGTTGGCTGTATATGTGTTGGCTGTATATGTGTTGGCTGTATATAATTCAATTACCTCTGTTAGGTCATGTTGAAGTGTGAGTACGTCATGGAAATAGACACAGCATCAGGTTCCGTTCCCAGCGGGTTGGTTTACCGGCCCTTTGTTCCAAATGGCACCCTATTCCCTATATAGTGCACTACTTTTGACCCGGGCCCATTGGGGAATAGGGTGCCATTGGGACACACCGTGTTTGGCATCGACTGTGCTGCCGGGCACCCGATAGCTATAACATATGGTTAGCTGATACGTAAAATAGCTATCCAAGAGTTGTGAGAACTGGCATTCGTCAGCAACGTCTGAGGAGAGGAGCACAACCGATAACTGCCTGTCAGGGCTCTACCTGGAACCAAAAATGGAGACAGCTGAAGAACATTTTTTTCCTTCGATTTTCATTATCCAATCAGAACCCACATCACACCTAATCATACAATCAGAAGCCACTAGGAAAACTCATCATCCACTCAAGATAGACCAAGCAAACCTCTCCGCCTGTCGGGTAGGTAGCTAATTGCCGGTAGCTACTTCCTGTTGTGTATACTTAAACAGTGTATACAGTATATATGCAAATATGAACAGGAATGCCTTTCCATGCCAAAGTATAGCTGTTTGTTATTATATGCATGGTGCACCATTTTAGTACTACATATGAAACTACTGTCGTTTCAACAGGGTTTGTAGAGTTAAATACCTTTTAGGCAGCTTATTAATACATTGGGAGGGTTCTATTTTATTAAGATGTTGTATCGTCTGCATAAAATCCTATTTAATGTCTTTTATATAATGATGCACTCCTGAAGGTTTTACAGACAGTGGGACGCATTCGAGCAGATCACTTTTGTCAAGTCGGTGACCGTCGTTGGTCACCTTCCAAAGTGCGTTGAATTATGGGGACACAAATGATCCCACTTGTGCCGACATGTCGACTGCGTGAACTTTACAAAAATCATGTGATCAAAGGTCGTGAAGTTTTGACTGCACGTTTCTGCACTTGCTTTTCACCGACTTCACCCTGCAGCCATCACCTGCATTGCGGGAGGCTCTATTGTCCACCAATCATTAGGCTGTTTTTGTTTGACCCACACGAACATGACCAAAGACATGACTGAAACAGGAACCAACTTTGCCTCGATTTATATATACAGTGGATATATACAAAATGAATGTGATATCTCTCATTGTTTGTACAAAGTACACACATTTGATTACAAATTATGATTGTGTGATATGAGAGTTGGAGACAAAGAAATACTTTTATAACAATGGCACACTGCTATTTGTTGTAAAACCCACGTGTCCAACTTTTGGCTGTCGCAGTTGCTCCTCCCCCGATTTCACTCCTCGGATTTCGTCGAGTCGTTTGCTCAAGCCTCACCACGCAAACGCACCCGGTGCCTTCATCTCCTCTACCAAAGGGAGATTCTCCTGGGGGTGTATTCATAAGTGCACAATGAAGCAAACAGTTTTGCAATGGAAACATGTATTTTGGGGACAAATTCATTTAGTCCCTACCCGTTTGAACCTGGTTACTTCCTTTAGGTTCCTAATGAATATACCCCTGGTCGGGTCAAGGGGTGAGGAAAATTAATTCTACATTATTATATTCAGGGACAGGGCATTTCCAGACCATGTAACCAGAACTGGAAAAACTCCTGGCCCTAGTTGGTCAAGGGGAGAATCTCAATTGGAGAAGGTCAGATGCCACTTGATCAAGCTCAAGCTCTTGGAGTCACTTTTAAAACGTTTTTCCAGAACTGCTTTTCTCACCGTCTCATCCCACGACACACACACACACTTTAAAGGAATGGACAGATCTCTAATGTAGATAATAGGAAGTATGTATTTGTTTTATTAGAGAACTTGTTTGTGTTGTGTGCCACCATAACTGGAGAGGAGTGCGGAAGAAAATGATTTACAACGCCATATCGTCAGACCTTATGGAATGCTGTCTCTCAACAAATATCAATAGTATTTATAGCAGAATAGTCAGTGGGAAATGCACATATCCACCTTAATAAACAGAAATGACATTGTCCGTCTCCTTGAAAACAAGCTAATCAGCTGTCAGTTCTGTTTCACACGCAAAATAACTATAGGATCTTTAAGAAAAAAGGCAAATGCTTTATTATGCAAAACGATACCAAAACATTTGCAAACAAAACGTTATGTACAATGTCGTGATTACGATCCTAGACCTAGATTATGTTCAAAACAAGGCCTTTCAATTCCTATCCATCCATCCCTCACTCCTCCTCATCTCCATTTCTCTCACTTGTCTCTCTAGCACCCTCACTTGATCCTCCAGGTCGGTTTTGTCTCCGCCGGTGCCAGAATGCCCTATACCCAGTAGGACGCAGACGCTCACCAGGCCGGCCAATCGCAGCGCCGTAGTCTCGGTTTCAGCGCTGCGGTCACTTAGGATCAGGCCAAACAGTCCTAAAACCACACCCAGCTTCAGTAGCCACAGGACCCGCCTCAAAGTGGATGCCACCAAGCGGAAGGCCAGGGACAACAGCCAGTAGCCAATGAGAGCCAGCAGAAGCCACTGACCGATATAGACCACAGCATCTGGGGTGATACTGTTAACAGGCATTTGAACTGGAGGAGAGAAAGAGAGAGATACAACATGATATTAGTGAATTTCTAGCCTAGTATTATTAAAAATGGTTCCTTGTCTCCATTCTAAGATGTGGCAAAAACAGTCTTAGCAGTGTGTTGCTATGTAATTATTGTACCGGTAGGTTATAATCACAAAGCCTAGTAGGTTACTTTTGGCATTGTGGAAAAAAAGGTTTGCTCTTCTGGCACACACACTTAATCCGGGGCATGTCTGTCAGTGGATAAAGGGCTCCCTTAGCAGGTCAGACTTTCATCCAGTTGTGTTGTGTGTGTGTGTCTACAGAGAACAATTACACTAAATGACAATGTGAGAGTGTCTAGTACTGTACATGGGTTGTGTGTTGAGATGTTGCACAATATGGGATCAATCAACAGATGACATAAGAATGATTTACTTGAAATTATTATTTTTGTATTGACAACTGTCTGATCCATTATTGAATGGTGCACTGGTTATCAGCCCTGGTCCTGGAGAGCTAGAGGTTGTACAGTTTGTTTTTGCTCCAGCCCAGCTCTAACACACCAGATCCAACTAGTCATCAAGACATTGATTAGGTGTGTTAGTGCTGGGCTGAAACAAAAGTCTGCACATGACATGATTTAGCTCTCTGGGAACAGTATCGGTGACTGACTGGAGTATTGCATTAGCTTTCTGGGCCTGGTATTCATAAAGTGGGAATAGGAGTGCTGATTTAGCATCAGTGTTGCCTTTACTATTATAATGATGAATAATGAATGATCCTAGAGCAGGTGTTTACCATCAACTCCTGCTGCCCTCAGGAACTGGGTGAGGTACTTCATAACCACATTCGCGCCACTGGCCGCTACCGCAGCCAGATACTTGACCAACCGAAAGAAACACTGACAGGAGAGAGGGAGAGAGTTGATATAGGGTTCTGTTTGAGGCAAACACATGGGTCCCTAAATACGGAAATAAAACAAGCAAGGGTCCCCCTACAGGCCGACTTGTTGCTACTCGCACCTACCTAATTCGACAAAAGAACTGACATCATTAGACTTAAGATTTTATGATACATACTACTGTTAAATTGAATTTAAAGCAGGCTATTCTTTGTGCCTCACCTTCTGTGCAGTTTCAACAGACCGCGCCCCAACAAGGTGGACCAGGTAACTGTGCGCCTCCTGGGACAAATCCTTGAGCGTCTCCCGGAGGACTTGCATCATTCCCGGGGAATAGTTAAATGACTCCTCGAAGCGACTATATTCTCCGGAACAAGAAACTACCACGGTGCTCAGCACACACAATACGAAACACACGTTCATTGTTTCAGACGCCTTATGTAAAGTCGAAAGATTAAAAATAAAAAAACGTCCAACGTCTTTAGATTTAGTTGAATATGGTTTCACTGCATAACCATATGCTACAACAATCTAAACTGGTCACTCTACAGACAGAAACATATTGGCTACAGTGTAGCCTATGTCTTACATATGGGAGAAAAAAACAGTCTAACTACAGTTTCCAGGATATAGAAAGTAAGCAGGCCAACACAAAATGTACTACAGTAGTTGCGTTGCCCTTCTTCATCTTTAAGTTTTATTGGCAAATCGCAATCAACTGACAAGTGCATACACCGCCACCTACTGTACTGGAGTGTGACGACCTATATATACCACTGCAGTATATTCTCTTGACTAACCCTGGAGTTCTAATTTTTAAAAATAACTCCGTGCAAACCTCACCACTCCCATCATCCCCACCCAAAATGCCACCCACTCCCGTCCAACCTCTGACCCTGTCAAACAACCTCTCCCTTTCTACACACATTTCACAAAATAGTAATACATGTTCAACCGTTTTCAGCCATTGCACATTCTAGTACCATGTTTCCTATCAATTTCAAAGATGAATTCAATCCCGTATGCCCTAATCTCATTTCCCCCCTTCTGCTCTCATTCAATGACACTATCTCCCGTAAAGATGTCCTTGTACTATAAAAATGTCTGCCCTTCCTACTTTCATCCCATTGTCCCTGCCAGCAATCTAACCCATTTTTTCGAATGAATGTTTTAAATTCTCCTCTACCCAACTGCACCTGTATATCCACAATAGTGCTTTTCACCGCTCCTTTTGCTGTTATATCTACTATATTATTTCCATAAACTCCTGCATGAGCCGGAATCCAACCGAATTTAAATGTCAATGTAATTTCTTTGTAATCACAATAACTGCATCATTACTTTGTAATTTGTAAGTCGCTCTGGATCAGAGCGTCTGCTAAATGACTTAAATGTAAATGTAAATGTAAATTACTTCTAACCATAAATCCTCGCGTTCTGACTTTCCAGATCTTAAACTACACAAAACCGATGCAGAGTTCGAACATATTACTACTCTTCTTGGTTGCACCTCCTCTATCCATTGCAATCCAACAATTATCGCAAACATTTCTGTTGAATATGCAGACAAACCATTTGTTAGACTTGCATAGATTAACATCGAACTCAAGAATAAATACACTTGCTCCCGGGAGTCTTCCCATTCATCGTATCCTTTGAACCATCTGTATACACTGCAATACAATAATACAACTGATTACTAATATATTGATCTGACTATTATTCCCTCATTATCTTCTTCACACCACTGTTTATTTTTTTTCCGATCAGGCTAAAATCAAGTTAACTTTCCCTAGCCTTCTATTTGCAATTTAAATGAGGGTTTGCGTAGACTGGATGGAATTCCTGAAACGTAGTCGCCGTAAAACCTGCCCCCCTGGTAGAAAAAAAGGAAGCAGGGCACGCTCGCCACTAGTCAAGTCGACATCGAATAGCTTACCCTGCAGGTCGCAACGTTTTAGAACGTTCCCGATTTAAATAGGCCATGTAGAACAGACATGCTCCTCTGACATGAATCATAAGATGACAAAGATGACATAAGATGACAGCGCTCTCACCACTGGTGTCCCCCAGGGCTCTGTTCTAGGCCCTCTCCTATTCTCGCTATACACCAAGTCACTTGGCTCTGTCATAACCTCACATGGTCTCTCCTATCATTGCTATGCAGACGACACACAATTAATCTTCTCCTTTCCCCCTTCTGATGACCAGGTGGCGAATCGCATCTCTGCATGTCTGGCAGACATATCAGTGTGGATGACGGATCACCACCTCAAGCTGAACTTCGGCAAGACGGAGCTGCTCTTCCTCCCGGGGAAGGACTGCCCGTTCCATGATCTCGCCATCACGGTTGACAACTCCATTGTGTCCTCCTCCCAGAGCGCTAAGAACCTTGGTGTGATCCTGGACAACACCCTGTCGTTCTCAACTAACATCAAGACGGTGGCACGTTCCTGTAGGTTCATGCTCTACAACATCCGCAGAGTACGACCCTGCCTCACACAGGAAGCGACGCAGGTCCTAATCCAGGCACTTGTCATCTCCCGTCTGGATTACTGCAACTCGCTGTTGGCTGGGCTCCCTGCCTGTGCCATTAAACCCTACAACTCATCCAGAACGCCGCAGCCCGTCTAGTGTTCAACCTTCCCAAGTTCTCTCACGTCACCCCGCTCCTCCGCTCTCTCCACTGGCTTCCAGTTGAAGCTCGCATCCGCTACAAGACCATGGTGCTTGCCTACGGAGCTGTGAGGGGAACGGCACCTCAGTACCTCCAGGCTCTGATCAGGCCCTACACCCAAATAAGGGCACTGCGTTCATCCACCTCTGGCCTGCTCGTCTCCCTACCACTGAGGAAGTACAGTTCCCGCTCAGCCCAGTCAAAACTGTTCGCTGCTCTGGCTCCCCAATGGTGGAACAAACTCCCTCACGACGCCAGGACAGCGGAGTCAATCACCACCTTCCGGAGACACCTGAAACCCCACCTCTTTAAGGAATACTTAGGATAGGATAAAGTAATCCTTCTCACCCCCTCCCCCCTTAAAATATTTAGATGCACTATTGTAAAGTGGCTGTTCCACTGGATGTCATAAGGTGAATGCACCAATTTGTAAGTCGCTCTGGATAAGAGCGTCTGCTAAATGACTTAAATGTAAATGTAATATGGCTTTTTCTTCACAACTCTGCCTAGAAGGCCACATCCCAGAGTCACCTCTTCACTGTTGATGTTGAGACTTGTGTTTTGAGGATACTATTTAATAAAGCTGCCAGTTGAGGACTTGTGAGGTGTCTGTTTGTCAAACTAGACACTCTAATGTACTTGTCCTTTTGCTCAGTTGTGCACCGGGGCCTCCCACTCCTATTTCTATTCTGGTTAGAGACCATTTGCGCTGTTCTGTGAAGGGAGTAGTGCCCAGCGTTGTACGAGATCTTCAGTTTCTTGGCAATTTCTCGCATGGAATAGCCTTCATTTCTCAGAACAAGAATAGACTGATGAGTTTCAGAAGAAAGGTCTTTGTTTCTGGCCATTTTGAGCCTGCAAACGAACCCACAAATGCTGATGCTCTGGATACTCAACTAGTCTAAAGAAGGACAGTTTTATTGCCTCTATAATCATAAGAACAGTTTTTAGCTGTGCTAACATAATTGCAAAAGGGTTTTCTAATGATCAATTAGCCTTTTAAAATGATAAACTTGGATTAGCTAACACAACGTGCCATTGGAATACGGGAGTGATGGTTGCTGATAATGGGCCTCTGTACGGCCAATGTAGATATTCCATAACAAATCTGCCATTTCCAACTACAATAGTCATTTACCAATTTGTAAGTCGCTCTGGATAAGAGCGTCTGCTAAATGACTTAAATGTAAATGTAATAAGGATTCACATTACCTCTGGTCATGTCATTTCTATCTGCAACGTTCGACAACGTTTGGCAGTTGACGGCCCCAAATGTATTTTATTTTATACCAACCTTTATGTTCATACCCTCATCTCCTGTTGTTGTCTATTTGCTCGACCAATTAAAAATATGTAGTAGTACTAGGCCTATATATCATACACAAAATAGCTCAAATAAAAGTCTGATGAAAATAAGTAAAATTAAAGTTGATTTATTAAAGTCTTATCATGGTCCCCGGTGTTTATTTTATTCCCTATGGCCCTGGTCAAAAGTAGTGCACTACATAGGCAATAGAGTGCCCTTTGGGACACATTTCGGGGTCTTCTTCCATTACTTATTCCTCTGGGCTTGGGCCTTGCAGGTCAGGTAGGCCAGCTTGGTGGTGAGCTGCTCAGTGAAGAGGGGGTGGAACGCCAGCATGATCCTCAACATGTTGCCTTTACGGGCCTCGTCCACCGGAGTCTGGCCCCAAATATCTATCTCCTGGGTGGGAGGGGAGGAGAGGAAAGAGAGGAGGAAGGGCAGGAGAGGGAAGGACACGAGAAGAGAGGTGAGGTAAGGTGGGGGAGTGGATCGGACTTCAAAGGTGAATTTGGAAAAAGGACATTAATTTCAATTGTCAGATGTAGTGGTGGTATGTTGAGGATGCTGCTGAAACTCTAACTGTAGAGTAAAAACACTTAGGTGGCATAACAGCCCAGTTGCTACTATGGTGAAGATTAAACTACTACCTCTTTTACCTCTCCTACTCCACCCTGAGATGAGCAGGGTCGCACTGTAGCAAAACCTTTCAAAACATTGTACAACGGAAAACGTGTTTCTTAAAGGACAAGTTGAGATAGTACCTCCCTGTTTCAGCCTGTTTGCTTCCGTTTAATGCCTAGTGAGTGAACATGACCCTGGTTCTTACCAGAGGGTGGCCCCATACTGCCCCCACGGCTTCTTATACCTCACACTTCCCCTTCCGTCTAACCCATTTGGTAGATCAGGGGCTGTATTCACTAGGCACGAAATGGAAGAAAACGGGTCGAAATGTTGAGGAACTGGGAGGGGCTATCTGAACTTGTCCAATAAGAAATGCTTGTTTTTCGTTTTTTTCAGTTGCTCAGAGTTTTGCTACATTTTTCACTAATGAATATGACCCTAGTTCTTACCAGCGGGGTTGCCCCATACTCCAGCAGCCTGCGGACCATGACTGTGTCCCTCATTTTGACAGCCAGGTGCATGGCCGTGCGTCCATTGTAGTCCTTAGAGTCCATGTCCACTCCAGACAGCGCCCAGGCATGAAGCAGCTGGTAGTCTTTCTTGGCCACCGTTCTGAGAGGAAGGGAGGGGGTGGGAGAGGGAGGGAGGGGGTGGGGGTGGGAGGGAAATGGGAGGAGGGGGAGAGAGAGACGTGGGTCAATATTTCTATAACAAGAGTGGCATCTTATTTTTGAATAATGAAAGCAAGACTCAAAATGGTTCATGTTAATGAATAAGGAGTTACTCACTGCAGCAGCTCCACGCCGATCCTCACTGCGGGCATAGCCAGTGAAGCCTCTCTCATCCTCAGGAACTTGATGACGTCATAATGCCTGACATTCAAATGTGAGCCACCATTATCTGGCTTTAGTGTGTGTGCTTTCAATGTTGCTTTATTAGTCCACTTCTAGACTTATTCCAGGTAGGCTACTTACAACGACGCTTTGACAAAGCAACGTGCGTTGAAGATGTCGTTCCCATAGCAACGATTAAAACATTCCCTAACCAGAAACCGTGGATTGATGGCAGCATTCGCGTGAAACTGAAAGCGCGAATCACTGCTTTTAATCAGGGCAAGGTGTCTGGTAACATGACCGAATACAAACAGTGTAGCTATTCCCTCCGCAAGGCTATCAAACTAGCTAAGCGTCAGTACAGAGACAAAGTAGAATCTCAATTCAGCGGCTCAGACACAAGAGGCATGTGGCAGGGTCTACAGTCAATCACGGACTACAGGAAGAAGTCCAGCCCAGTCACGGACTAGGATGTCTTGCTCCCAGGCAGACTAAATAACTTTTTTGCCCGCTTTGAGGACAATACAGTGCCACTGACACGGCCTGCAACGAAAACATGCGGTCTCTCCTTCACTGCACCCGAGGTGAGTAAGACATTTAAACGTGTTAACCCTCGCAAGGCTGCAGGCCCAGACGGCATCCCCAGCCGCGCCCTCAGAGCATGCGCAGACCAGCTGGCCGGTGTGTTTACGGTTCTGTAGCTCAGTTGGTAGAGCATGGCGCTTGTAATGCCAGGGTAGTGGGTTCGATCCCCGGGACCACCCATACGTAGAATGTATGCACACATGACTGTAAGTCGCTTTGGATAAAAGCGTCTGCTAAATGGCATATATTATTATATTATTATTATTATTACATATCCAATCAATCCCTATACCAGTCTGCTGTTCCCACATGCTTCAAGAGGGCCACCATTGTTCCTGTTCCCAAGAAAGCTAAGGTAACTGAGCTAAACGACTACCGCCCCGTAGCACTCACTTCCGTCATCATGAAGTGCTCTGAGAGACTAGTCAAGGACCATATCACCTCCACCCTACCGGACACCCTAGACCCACTCCAATTTGCTTACCGCCCAAATAGGTCCACAGACGATGCAATCTCAACCACACTGCACACTGCCCTAACCCATCTGGACAAGAGGAATACCTATGTGAGAATGCTGTTCATCGACTACAGCTCGGCATTCAACACCACAGTACCCTCCAAGCTCGTCATCAAGCTCGAGACCCTGGGTCTCGACCCCGCCCTGTGCAACTGGGTACTGGACTTCCTGACGGGCCGCCCCCAGGTGGTGAGGGTAGGCAACAACATCTCCTCCCCGCTGATCCTCAACACTGGGGCCCCACAAGGGTGCGTTCTGAGCCCTCTCCTGTACTCCCTGTTCACCCACGACTGCGTGGCCACGCACGCCTCCAACTCAATCATCAAGTTTGCGGACGACACAACAATGGTAGGCTTGATTACCAACAACGTCGAGACAGCCTACAGGGAGGAGGTGAGGGCCCTCGGAGTGTGGTGTCAGGAAAATAACCTCACACTCAACGTCAACAAAACTAAGGAGATGATTGTGGACTTCAGGAAACAGCAGAGGGAACACCCCCCTATCCACATCGATGGATCAGTAGTGGAGAGGGTAGCAAGTTTTAAGTTCCTCGGCATACACATCACAGACAAACTGAATTGGTCCACTCACACAGACAGCATCGTGAAGAAGGCGCAGCAGCGCCTCTTCAACCTCAGGAGGCTGAAGAAATTCAGCTTGTCACCAAAAGCACTCACAAACTATCACCGCCTGGTACGGCAACTGCTCCGCCCTCAACCATAAGGCTCTCCAGAGGGTAGTGAGGTCTGCACAACGCATCACCGGGGGCAAACTACCTGCCCTCCAGGACACCTACACCACCCGATGTTACAGGAAGGCCATAAAGATCATCAAGGACATCAACCACCCGAGCCACTGCCTGTTCACCCCGCTATCATCCAGAAGGCGAGGTCAGTACAGGTGCATCAAAGCTGGGACCGAGAGACTGAAAAACAGCTTCTATCTCAAGGCCATCAGACTGTTAAACAGCCACCACTAACATTGAGTGGCTGCTGCCAACACACTGACACTGACTCAACTCCAGCCACTTTAATAATGGGAATTGATGGGAAATGATGTAAATATATCACTAGCCACTTTAAACAATGCTACCTTATATAATGTTACTTACCCTACATTATTCATCTCATATGCATACGTATATACTGTACTCTATATCATCGACTGCATCCTTATGTAATACATGTATCACTAGCCACTTTAACTATGCCACTTTGTTTACATACTCATCTCATATGTATATACTGTACTCAATACCATCTACTGTATCTTGCCTATGCTTCTCTGTACCATCACTCATTCATATATCCTTATGTACATATTCTTTATCTCCTTACACTGTGTATAAGACAGTAGTTTTGGAATTGTTAGTTAGATTACTTGTTGGTTATTACTGCATTGTCGGAACTAGAAGCACAAGCATTTCGCTACACTCGCATTAACATCTGCTAACCATGTGTATGTGACAAATAAAATTTGATTTGACAGAGCAGGGTTAGTGGGCTACCTGTTGATAATGGCCAGGCGTAGGGGTGTGTTTCCGAAGCGGTCTTTCAAATGCTGCGAGGCTCCTTTGGCCAGCAGGTACTTGACCATGTCCAGGTTACCGATCTCACAGGCCTTCAGCAGTGGTTTGGTGCCGTCATAGTCCCCACAGTTCACATCCATCTGGGGGGGGGTATATGTGCAAGACAAGTGCGTGTGTGAGAGAGAAGAAACTGTACCCAAATAAAGAAAACACACACACACACTACTGCAGACATTTTCTAGGATCTCCTGGAGGGAGAGGAAGTCGTTGCTCTCGACAGCTCCGTTAGCGAAGGAGGGAAGCAACTCTCCCAACAGTCCCTTGCGCTCCTGAAGGAAACACAAAGAGTTGAACCAGGTATTTATCATCATGGAGTAGGTGTGCAAGTCAGGGGTAACATCACTGATAAATGGACAAATGGGTCTATCCAAATTATTGGTGAACTCATATGGCCTTGCCTCTATGTCCTTGTTCCGCAGCCAGCTGAGCTCTAGGACCTTGCCCAGCCATTGCAGAAACTTCTTGTCCCTGATCACAGGGCCTGCAATCACGATCGGTTTTAGGCTGAGATCCCTAGCTTGGGTTTTCTCCATAGCTGTGACAAAGAGCATGTGGTGTGTGTTACGATAGATAAACACAGAATGGATCAAATATCAAAGCTACCGAACTATCTAGCTACTCTGCTAACGTTACTAGTAGCTAGCTAGCACATCAAGTTCAGGTAGCTAGCTAATTGCAGCACTTAGCTATCTTCTCTCTCCTGCACATTGAAGTGGTGAACTAACCAAAGTAGCTTACTACCTTTCTATAGTATCACGTTACTTTACAAACATTTATCAGTTAGTTCATGTAAGCAAACTAGTTTGCTCATCAAGATATTAGAGCTTGTCAACAAACCAACACAACCGTTGGAGGGCGCGCGCGCGATGAATGGCCAGGTTATTTTGTTGCTTTTGTTTTACAACTGGTCATGTCCACTAGGTGGTAGCAAAGCCATATATTGATCTAAATTACAAACCTCTTTTGGTGGCGCAAAATGACAAATGTGCATACACTTGTTCTTCGACCAGATACAGTAGATTCAATTCACTATTTGTAAAGATCTTGGGTTGTTTAGGCAAGAAAACAAAAGTTCACCCTGTTGCTGTCAATTGTCAGTGAAAGCAATGGGATATTTGTGGCCGTTGGACAGAGGTCTTCCGTGTACTGAAAATTCCTTGGCAGAAAGAACAGAGATATGTAACTAGGCTACTCAAATTACAAATAAAGACGTATTCCCTTCTGATACCAGGGAGATAGATGTTCAGAGAGGGAAAAAGAGGGAGGGAGAGAAAATAATCATGTATATTTATTCATAAAGAGTTTTTAATATTTGTCCCTCTTAAATAAAAAACAAATGTAATAATGCAGTGAATAAGTAAATGTAAAGAGCGAGAAAGAAGGATATAGAAAAAAAGGAGGTGAGGAAGGGTGGATGGAAAAAGAGAGGGGTGGATTGTGTGTGGGAGGGAGAGTGTGGGATGGAATGGAAGAGGGCGCCAGAGAGAAACAAAACAATGAGTTTTTTGAATAATCTGGAGTCAGACTCCATCAAAGCAGTGAACTGCTCAGCCACTCCACTACCCTGTAACCCTGCCCCCCTCCCAAATGGCACCCTATACCCTATACAGTGCACTACTTTTGACCAGCAGTGCACTATATAGGGAATAGGGTGCCATTTGGGCCACATTCCATGTCTCTGAAAGGAGAGACTGTGAGGGAACAGAACAGGAAGAGATGAGGGAGGTCAGGAGGTCGGCAGCTGGACGGCCCAGTCACATTGTGTGTGTGTGTGTGTGTGTGTGTGTGTGTGTGTGTGTGTGTGTGTGTGTGTGTGTGTGTGTGTGTGTGTGTGTGTGTGTGTGTGTGTGTGTGTGTGTGTGTGTGTGTGTGTGTGTGTGTGTGTTTCGAATGGATAGAGACAAGAGTGGAATCTCTCTGGCCTAGTGCCTAGAATGGGAGAAAAGGCTTTGATTTGAACTATACTAGGAAGTGTACTGTACATGGGAGCCAACCAAAATGAAGTCAACTGTTCCAAATGGTTCCATTCAGTTCCATCCATTCACTGGAGGTTCCATCTGGCTCCCAGAGCACATCCATAACCTAGTTACAGAAACACTTCCTGGAGAATCTTAAGAGGACATTTTTGATGACATTGCTGACTAAACCTTCTTCATGTTGTTCTGTCATTCTAGCGTCCTGTCCATGAGGTGTACTTGTACATCACGCTGCAGAAACTGGCGATAGGCTCCAGCCCCTATGGGCCGTTCTGGCTCGGACAAGGCTTACTTGTGTTCTAGAGAGAGAACACTTTGTCCTGACTATCCGGAGAGAAGACGAACGGGACTTAATATCAGAAGAGATGGAGGTCATTTTACAAATGCATTTTGAAGAACAGTATTTTTGATACAAATGATTTTATTTAGGTGATAATATACAAAACAAATGAGGAATTTAGGGACAATGAAAACATTATTTAACACTGCATGGTAGTAAAACACTGCATACTATGGAATCACATCCAAATCAATTCCACAGCTTCACGTTACACATTCAAAGACATAACATAAAGCCACAATGGTAGAAACTTAAACAAACCATTAGTGGCGGACAAATCATCAGTATCATAACAGGGGAATTGGTGGAAATCTGTCTGTAGATGTGATTGGTCAGTTAAAGTCTTTCTGCAGCTGTTATTGGTCAGTTGAAGTCGGGGGCAGTGACCAGTATGGGAGTCGAGGGAACATCCTGATTGAGAGACTGGAAGAGAGAAAGAAAGAAAAAGGAGAGTAGAAAAATAGATGAACTAATGTGAAGGAACATTTTACATTGACTTCAGGTGTCCCTGGCGGTAATTTCCACGGCACTACTCTATTGTCACTACTCTATTGCCACTACTCTATTGTCACTACTCTATTGTCACTACTCTATTGCCACTACTCTATTGCCACTACTCTATTGCCCTGTGGCATCCTCTGTGTATTTACACAATCTTGTAAATATTTTATTTGTACGGTAAAAATCTCTCTGCGAAAATAGCCGTTGTTTTTATCCCCCTTTCATTTTGTTTGGATTCTGTCTTGAAATATTATTCCTCATTGCCAGCACTCTTGTTTTCAATATGGCAAGCATATGTTGTGATCATAAACAAGAGACATATAATAATAACATTTAGACTGAACATACCCGCAAATAAATCCAAGTTATAAAATGTAAATATCTATTCCCACCACATCCTGTGATGAATATGATCATGGTAATTCAGCAATAATACCCCAGATAATAACGAATATTACAGTGATCAACTAAATATTAAAGGGGAAGTATTTTACCATTTTTTGCATTTTATTTTATTCAACCTGTATTTAACTAGGCAAGTCAGTTACTAACAAATTCTTATTTACAATGACGGCCGAGATGGTTCGATGGTTCCTAACCCGGAAAGTAGTCTATGGGCCAGGAGACACTGTAATCTGCATGTACTCTACACACACACATACACATTGTAATGCTGTGGTAGTGTGGACTTTATATTGTACATTTGCAATAATAGAGTAATATTTATTTATGATGTAGGCTGTTGTGTTTTACTGTGATGTAATTGTTTAAACCCTGTTTGGAACCCAGGAAGAGTAGCTGCAGAATGGGGATCCTAATAAATACTAAATATATAATGTACATGGTAATCTTGTAATCTACAACTGTTAATTGAATCAAATACTAAAGTTCCCCTTTAATGTATTTTCCTGTCTGTCTTACTGAGTAGGGTCCGAAACTCCTCCTCTTTTTGTACAGGATGTAAGAGAGCGTTGAGGAGATGGTGATCTGGATGATGGTGAAGAGAAGGAGGGACGACTTTACTCCATAACTGAACACCTGAGGTAAAGAGAGAGAGAGAGAGAGAGAGAGAGAGAGAGAGAGACATTTTAAACTGAGAGCAAGTCATTTGTAAGAACATTTGTCACACACACATCGTTTGTAACATTGCATTGTGACGAAACAGATCATTTGAATATGAGAGATTTATCATTTCAGATTAAATATAATTTCTCAATGAGTCATAGACATGATGCATTACAAACACATGGGGGTAACAACATACAGTACCAGCTAAACGTTTGGACACACCTACTCATTCCAGGGTTTTTCTTTATTTTTTACTATTTTCTACATTGTAGAATAATAGTGAAGAGATCAAAACTATGCAATAACACATATGGAATCATCTATCTAGTAACCGAAAAAGGGTGAAACAAATCAAAATATATTTTATATTCTAGATTCTCCAAAGTAGCCACCCTTTTGCCTTGATAACAGCTTTGCACACTGTTGGCATTCCCTCAACCAGCTTCATGAGGAATGCTTTCCCAACAGTCTTGAAGGAGTTCCCACATATGCTGAGCACATGTTGGCTGCTTTTCTTCACTCTGCAGTCCAACTCATCCCAAACCATCTCAATTGGGTTGAGGTCAGGTGATTGTGGAGGTCAGGTCATCTGATGCAGCATTCCATCACTCCCCTTCTTGGTCAAATAGCCGTTACACAGCCTGGAGGTTTGTTGGGTCATTGTCCTGTTGAAAAACAAATGATAGTCCCACTAAGCGCAAACCAGATGAGATGGCATATCGCTGCAGAATGCTGTGGTAGCCATGCTGGGTAAGTGTGCCTTGAATTCTAAATAAATCACAGACAGTGTCACCCGCAAAGCACCATCACACCTCCTCCTCCATGCTTCACTGTGGGAACCACACATGTGGAGATCATTTGTTCACCTACTCTGCGTCTCACAAAGACAAGGCGGTTGGAACCAAAAATCTCAAATTTGGAATCATCAGACCAAAGGACAGATTTCAACCGGTATAATGTCCATTGCTCCTGTTTCTTGGACCAAGAAAGTCTCTTCTTATTATTGATGTTCTTTAATAGTGTTTTCTTTGCAAAAATTTGACCATCACATCAAATCATATATTATTGGTCACATACATGTGTTTAGCAGATGTTATTGCGGGTGTAGCGAAATGCTTGTGTTTCTAGTACAACAGTGCAGTAATATCTAACAAGTAATATCTAAGAATTTCACAACATATATCCAATACACACAAATTCAAGTAAAGGAATGGAATTAAGAATATATATATATAAATATATGGATGAGCAATGTCAGAGCGGCATAGACTAAGATACAGTAGAATAGAATTGAATACAGTATATACAGTTGAAGTCTGAAGTTTACATACACCTTAGACAAATACATTTAAATTCAGTTTTCCACAATTCCTGACATTTAATCAAAGTAAAAATTCCCTGTCTTAGGTCAGTTAGGATCACCACTTTATTTTAAGAATGTGAAATGTCAGAATAATATTAGAGAGAATGATTTATTTCAGCTTTTATTTATTTAATCACATTCCCAGTGGGTCAGAAGTTTACATACACTCAATTAGTATTTGGTAGCTATCATTGCCTTTAAATTGTTTAACTTGGGTCAAACGTTTCGGGTAGCCTTCCACAACCTTCCCACAATAAGTTTGGGTGAATTTTAGCCCATTCTTCCTCACAGAGCTGGTGTAACTGAGTCAGGTTTGTAGGCCTCCTTGCTCGCACACACTTATTCAGTTCTGCCCACAAATGTTCTATAGGATTGAGGTCAGGGCTTTGTGATGGCCACTCCAAGAAGCCATTTTGCCACAACTTTGGAAGTATGCTTGGGTTCACTTTCCATTTGCAAGACCCATTTGCGACCAAGCTTTAAGCTTTAACTTCCTGACTGAAACAAGTCTCTTTTTTTATTACCTCTGCAGCAGAGGTAACTCTGAATCTTCCTTTCCTGTGGCGGTCCTCATGAGAGCCAATTTCTTCATAGCGCATGATGGTTTTTGCAACTGAACTTGAAGAAATGTTCTGTATTGACTGACCTTCATGTCTTAAAGTAATGATGAAATGTTGTTTCTCTTTGCTTATTTGAGCTGTTCTTGCCATAATATGGAATTGGTCTTTTACCAAATAGAGCTATCTTCTGTATACCAATCCTACCTTATCACAACACAACTGATTGGCTCAAACACATTAAGAAGGAAATAAATTCTGCAAATTAACTTTTAACAAGGCTCACCTGTTAATTTAAAAGCATTCCAGGTGACTACCTCATGAAGTTGGTTGAGAGAATGCCAAGAGTGTGCAAGGCTGTCAACAAGGAAAAGGGTGGCTACTTTGAAAAATCTCAAATATATTTTGATTTGTTTAACACTTTTTTTGGTTACGACATGAATCCATATGTGTGATTTCATAGTTTTGATGTCTTCACTATTATTCTACAATGTAGAAAATAGTAAAAATAAAGAAAAACCCTTGAATGAGTAGGTGTGTCCAAACTTTTGACTGATACTAGATACTGGCGACACAGATACACACACACACACACACACACACACACACACACACACACACACACACACACACACACACACACACACACACACACACACACACACACACACACACACACACACACACACACACACACACACACACACAAACAGACCAATGATGAAAGAGGTACTAACAGTGGCATAGTGCTGGTGGTTACATTCATACTCCTGCCTGTTGTGCGTTGCGGGGACCAGGGGGTGGTTACACGGTGCCTCTGGGTTGTTGTGGAGATCAATGAAGTAGATGATGAGGGCCAGGAGAGAAACCAAAATGGCCACCAGTGTCACCACCATACACACCCCCAGCTAGAGAGACAGAGGGAGAGAGAAAGAGAGAGAGAGAGAGAGAGAGAGAGAGAGAGAGAGAGAGGAGGGAGGAGGAAGAGATGTGTACATCGTTACAACACTGTATATATACGTAATATGACATTTGTAATGTCTTTATTGTTTTCTGTATGTGTCATGTTTGCTGTTAATTTTTGTTTATTTCACTTCTGTATATTATCTACCTCAAATGCTTTGGCAATGTTAACACATGTTTCCCATGCCAATAAATCCCCTGAATTGAATTGATAGGGGTGGGAGTCAGGGGCCAGACCTCATTGATTATAGTGTACATTTTTAGAATGTAGTGTGTGTGTGCGTGTGTGCGTGTGTGCGTGTGTGCGTGTGTGTGTGTGTGTGTGTGTGTGTGTGTGTGTGTGTGTGTGTGTGTGTGTGTGTGTGTGTGTGTGTGTGTGTGACTATCTGTGATAAAGTGAAAATCTGAGGCTCGCACCCGACCCACAAATAAATAAATAAATGCACTGTAGGCTAGAGTCAGAGATGGCAGAATGTTTTGGACAGGGGGTGCTGGACTTTTTGTGTGCCTCTTTTAGATATGTTTCTGCGTATAATTTTGCTAGGCTATTTGTGAGTCAACTTGTCTATTATTGGATACATGCAGCTTCCCTTCTGTCATTATATGTTTCCTAGAAAACGAAATAAACCCTTGCGCACCAGAATCTGTTTGACCAGTTGTAAGGAAATTGAAAGCTGTGAAAATGGCCCAACATGTTTCTGATAAGATTTGAGTTTGGCTTGGATGCGTATTTATGTGGTTAAAATACTATCAGCTTTTATGACGCTGATAGATCGCAGCTCTACAGTCGGTCCCTGACTGTGCATATTCACATTCTCTCAAGATTCTGAAATAAATCATATTTCTCTACTCCTGTTCCCGAGTCAAAATGTACATTTGGTGTATAATTTTACCCTAGAAATGCTTCATTCTGCAGGAGTTAATATTAAGGCTATGTGAGAGGTTAGTGTACCAGATTTCCGTTTCAATTAAACCCACCTGAACAGTAGGCTACAGTTCCCTTGACGTGTCACAGGCCTATTTGAAGTCCCCATCTTGTGACTGTCGTATAGCGATTCGTAATCTTCACACATAATATATGCACTGTTATCATCCTCTTTTACCACTTCACCAAATCTTTCCCAACATTACCTTTATGGCCCTCCCGTCTCTGTATTTTCAACTCTCTATTTCGCAGCTTTTTCTTATTGAATTAAACTCAAGTATTGTCCTTTTTGCCTCAATGGTTCGATGTGTGTTCTCAAAAGCGTTTGGCGTGTAGGCTGTTTGGCGCGCGTAAAGTTAGGCCCCAAAGTTTAGGCTTTCTCACTAATGCCAAAAACATGAAAGAAACCCCTAAATGTAGTCTATAGGCCTAGATATAAATTGCACAACAATGATACATGTATAGATTTTTTTATGTATTATTTTCTCTTTATTCAACCCAACTGCCACCTACCCGCCCTGCATTTGCATAATATTTCATAACCCTAAACCAATGATGTATATATAAACACTAGATGATAGGGGGCACTGTTTTGAACCCACCGTGCCTCCATCTTGGCACCACAACACCATTGTAAAAAATATATATATTTTGGAAGCTATTGCCATGTTTATTCTATTACTGTCACGACTTCGGTTGCCTCTCCTTGTTCGGGCGGTGCTCGGCGTTCGACGTCACCGGTCTTCTAGCCATCATTGATCCTTTTTTCATTTTCCATTGGTTTTGTATTGTCTTCCCACACACCTGTTTTCAATCCCATTCATTACCTGTTGTGTATTTAACCCTCTGTTTCCCCTTATGTCTTTGTCAGAGATTGATTTGTTGTCAGTGTAGTGTTATTGTTTGTATAGGTGCGCGTCGGGTCCTCGTACCCATGTTTTGTTTGTTTGTACATTTATTGTTATGGAGCATACTTGTGGAACTTTATTAAAAGACTCCATATTTACACTCCATTTGACTCTCCTGCGCCTGACTTCCCTGCCACCTATTACACCTATGCTTGACAATTACAGACACCTTAATGCATACTTTTAAATGATACGATATGAGCTAAACATACAAATAAAGCAATATCTAAAAACATTTTCCTTAAAGTATAATTTTTCGAAAGTATTAATGTTCCTGTCTCCACTAAAACAACAATAATACTTAAATACAATAATGTCGAATTCCATTCAATCCTATAGAACGCGCCAGCTTGTAGCCCTAAAACCGGAAATGAGTTACCGCTGATTCATTCAGCCATCCCTATGCGAAAAATGAACACCGACAATAAGGTCAGAGGTTAACACAGGCTTAGGAGATCTTATAAGTTTTGTTCTATGAGATGATAGGAGTCAGTTAACATGACCTTTATGAATTAGGAAGCCTTTATTATGAAGTGCTTAATGTGCTTTTTTAAATTACATAAATTCTTCAAAATTCACAAAAGGTGATGTTAGCTGATGAAGATTATCTCATAGAACTAAACGTATAAGATCTCCTAAGCCTGTGTTTAATACAAACCTTATTTTGGGCGTTTAACCTCTATGGGATCGGTGTCCCTAAATCGGGACAGTTGTTGCTCAATATGCAATAATGTGACTAGAATCACGTTTTAAACAACAGCCAACTTTCCAGGACATAGACATGTCTTATTGTTAATCTAACCGCAGTGTCCAATTTACAGTAGCTATTACAATGAAAAAATACCATGCTATTGTTTGAGGATAGTGCACAACAACAAAACACTTTTTATCATGGCAACTGGTTTGATACATTCACCTCTGAAGGTAAATAATGTACTTACACTCAGTAATCTTTATCTGATTTGTCATCCTAAGGGTCCAATAAAAGTTTTGTTTGATAGTTTTGTTTGATAACATCCATTTTTATATTCAAATGTAGGAACTGGGTTTGACACACCCCACACCTGCTGGGAAGCTAATGATCCATCATGTATGACATTTCTGGCAGTGTGTAAACTTAAATGTTTTATTGCCATAGGATTTTTGTATGTTCTCTATAGTTATGTAAGGTAATGTTAGGCTCCCGAGTTGTGCAGCGGTCTAAGGCACTGCATCTCAGTGCTAGAGGCGTCATTACAGACCCTGGTTCGATCCCGGGCTGTATCACACTGGCTGTGATCGGGAGTCCCATAGGGCGGGGCACAATTGGCTCAGCGTCATCCGGGTTAAGGGAGGGTTTGGCCGTGGTACGCTTTCATTGTAAAATAAGAATTTGTTATTAACTGACTTGCTTAGTTAAATAAAGGTTGAATGTACTTGAACATTTAAAAATTGACAAATTTGGCACATTTGGGCAAACTCCTGACAGAATGAATACAAAATATTGTGTAGTGAAGTAATTATTCACTGGATCAGTCTGAAACGTTGCGCACAAACTGTTGCCATCTTGTGGACAACGTCTATATGACACCTAGAATCATACTTCACTGTCTTTGGCCTTTCTCTTGCATTTCAAAGATGATGCAACAATTCTTTTTGAGAAACCGCTTGTTTTTTATTTCTATGATCTTTTACCAGATCTAATGTGTTATATTCTCCTACATTAATTTCATATTGCCACAAACTTCAAAGTGTTTACATTCAAAAAGTATCAAGAATATGCATCTACTTGCTTCAGGTCCTGAGCTACAGGCAATTAGATTTCATTTTAGGTGGAAATTGGGGAAAAAAAAGGCTGCAACCCTTAAGAGGTTTTAAACAAAAAACTCTACAAAAACACCATTCATTTTCCCCATAGGCTTTGTCCAATGAACCATGGCGGAGTTTGTGCCTACAAAAAGACGCCATTACTATGTCTCTCTGTGGAGGACTGATTTTCTGGGGAGTGCTAATATTGCCGACCAGTGGCTTCAAAGCCTCTCATTGGCCAATACATAGAATTAGCAATCCAGAGTTTATATACATCATTGCCCTATACCTGGACGGCCCGTGGATATAACCATGGGGATTGCGGGTTATGAGATCACTAGTGTCCGTGTGGTGGTATTCATACTCACCGATTTCATACTGCTGTGTTTCTCCATCACTATGGCAACGACTCCTGCTGCTATGAACTAGACACAGCAGATATAAACAACTCCCAATTGTCAATAAAATATCATAAACAATGATTAAAATAATTAGTGCATTAGCTGATAAAACAATAATGAAATTAAATGGCAACACTTTAAAAAAAACTGGTAATCACAATAACAAATTTGATAGAATAACTTATGTAACTATTCAGTACAGAGAGTGAGTATGAGTGATGGTTAGGTTACTAGGTTACCGATAGGCCACTCCACCATGGCACCCCAAAGGTCACGACCTCTGTGAACTCAGTGGAGAGGAGGGGGATGGAGTAGGACATCACCATCAACCCAATCATTATCTGGGACACCTGACACAGATAGATAGATAGATAGATAGATAGATAGATAGATAGATAGATAGATAGATAGATAGATAGATAGATAGATAGATAGATAGATAGATAGATAGATAGATAGATAGATAGATAGATAGATAGATAGAAAGAACACACACAATCACACACAAACACACACACAGACAGATGCAAGCACACACACACAGGCCAGTTTACAGTAAATGCACTTTGTGGGAACTGCTGATGTAAAAAGGGTTTTATAATACGATTGTCTTATTGACACAAACACATTAGGTTCCAGGCGTTCACCACAAATCAATGTCTGACATCTTTATAGAGACAGTAAATATAATGAGTCATGTACAAAATACATATTTCATTCTTAAACGCATCAGTCAAACATAATGAGAAAAAAAAAAAAAAAAACGGACACTAAATGCACAGGGCTGAACACAACATGCAATAATAACCACCCCCTATTGTAGCATCTCCATCTATACAAAAAATATAAGTAAAAATAGTCTTTGACATCTGACGCTCACCCCCAAAGCCTTCGGCTCGCCTTTCTGGATGCTCTCGCGCAGAGCCTGCTGTTTGTCGGTCAGTTTATCCGAGTTGATGTCCGTGGTCACGCTCACTGACAGGTCCCTTGAGACCGACACAGCCATCAGTCCTTTGGCACTGGGGGTCCAGGAAAAGGACACGCGCAACGTGTGTTCAATTGTTATGCTATTAAAGAGATTCACTTTACCAACACTTTTATTTAAATGATGATTCATTATACAACAATAGTGAAACCTCCAGGGTGTACCGTTAAACAATCAAAATACCTATTAGGATAATCGACGCATCTTACCTTTTCCTTTCAGATACAAAATCACTAGTATGCCTAATTCCACAAACTCAACTTCTTGTTGCCGAATCCACGAATTAGAAAAATTGATTTCGCAACATAGCCAGTCCGAGTCCGTTCCCTTAACTTTTTGTGTCTCCGCCCGTTCTTGGCACGAACGAAACATGAGTAGGATTAGCTTACTTTCACTGGTGCGAAGCCTCCACCCCTAGCCCACTGTCACCCCCTCGTCTTGGTAGACAGTGATACAATAGTCAATATAAACATTCCGAGTTGATCCGAGTTTTTGTGACAGCCTGGACCTACACGTTCATTTTGCAACAAAATAAAGGACCGTGTGCATACAACAGTGGCCGTTTTCCTCAAGGTAAGTCCGTTTGAATAAAAATATATCTGATGAATTTACGTAAATGGTGGATGAAGTTGCGCTGATCTTCAGGGGGAATCGGGAGAACATGGCAGTTTAGTCCTGATGTGTAGGCAACAGAACAAGATGGTTGAGAAATAAGAATGGTAAATAGGCGTTCTAGATTTGTTTTTAACTGACCTGTAATCTTTAAATAAAGGTTTAATAATATGTAGGCTAATTAAATAAATAAAAGAAGACTATCTTTCTATTATGGTGGATATGTGTGCATGGTGCTCTGCCCAAGCCCCCCTCACATTCACTTGTCCTTGAACTTCATGTTGCGTCAATACAGTTCAGACCAGTCGGCTGGACCGTGTTAATGTACCGTAGTTCATTGCTCTTTCCCCTGTTTTGTTTTCTTCCCTCTCTCCCCTCCTCTTATTTCGTTTGCTTGGCCTAAAAACAGCAAACCCTTCCCCACATCGAATACAGTAGAGTGCATAGTGCATGCAGTGAGGTCTGTGTTTGAACAGCGTTCTACGCTCTAGAATAATGTTTGGTGAAGCTGGTCTGGAAATGAAACGTTCCCATGCCCCCATATCTTGATTTCATTGTAATACACCTCCCCCCGCCCCCGTCTCTCCCCAAGCCCACTGTGCACATCTGTTTTTCATCTAGCAGCAACATTCCACTATATCCAATAGGGACTAGGCCAACTCAGACATGTGGTTTTCATTCTCTCTCTCAGCCCCCCCCCCCATGCCTCTCTCCCCCTTTTTCTCTTATTCTCTCTTGGACTCCCTCCCTCCCTCCCTCCCTCCCTTCTTTTCCCTCTCCCTCCCTCCCTCTCCCTCCCTCCCTCCCTCTCCCTCCCTCCCTCCCTCCCTCTCTCTTTTCTCTCTCTCTGTCTCTCTCTCTCTCTCTCTCTCTCTCTCTCTCTCTCTCTCTCTCTCTCTCTCTCTCTCTCTCTCTCTCTCTCTCTCTCTCATCCAGTCATTCACACCACTCATCACCACAATCCAAGTCCTTGCTAGGTCAAATGAACCTCGCCCCTCTTGCAGTTACAGCTCAACATAAACATGCACATGCTTAAAGGGATACTTCGGGATTTTGGCAATGACTCTGGTGAAGTAGATCATCTTAGCTTGGACATTCGAGGAAGGTTGCTATGGGGAGAGTCAGGTCCAGATGTTTGACTCACAGCAGGGGATTCATGAAGATGATTTTTTATTTGAAAAGGTGTCTGAATCAACTGTGCTATATCCTATATTTCTATAGGATGCTGCGGTAATTATCACCCCCTGTGTAACTCACATTGTGAATCTGTCTATTGAACTAGGCTGTTTTCCCAGTGGACTAAAATTTGCAAGGGTCATTCCTGTATTTAAAAAAAGGGAATAAGTTAGATCATGGAAACTATCGGCCTCTCTCAATCATGTGCGCTTTATTCGGAGGTCATGGAAAAGATTATGTTCAAGCAGATTGACAGTTATATTTCTTTACATAACCTATTCTATGAGCTCCAATCTGGCTTTATGAAATCCCATTCCACTGACACCTGCCTACTATATCTGACTCACGACATAAGGAAGGAAGTAGACGGAGGGACATTTTGTGTTATGGTCATGTTAGATCTCCAAAAGGTGTTCGATACAGTGAATCATGAGATTCTGTTAATCAAACTAAGAGCCATGGGCTTTAACAACTTAGCAGTAAAATGAGTCAGCTCTTACCTGCAAGAAAGAAAACAGATGGTGGATGTGGATGAGACCCTGTCTAAACCCAAAATCTTGAACTGCAGAGTAGCCCAAGGGAGTGTACTGGGTCCACTTTTATTTCTATTGCGTATAAATGATCTGAAATCTACCCGTACCTGTGACCTTTTCCTACATGCAGATGATTCTGCACTGTTGGTTTCGCACAAAGACAAAAAATGTGGCTGAGAAAGCCCTCAGTAAATGGCTATATGACAATAAGCTGTCACTTCACCTTGGAAAAACAGAGTCCATGTTGTTCGGGTCCAAAGTGAAACTTAGGAAATCCCCAGATTTTAAGGTGGAAGTAGGTGACATGTAGTCGCGGCAAAATACTCTGTTAAGTATCTTGGATGTATGCTAGATCTAAAAGGGGAGAGAGCATGGCACAAAATGTTATAGCCGAAGTGAACCATAAAATTAGATTCCTGGCTAGAACCTCCAAATATCTGGATAAGAATGCAATGGGGACATTGGCAGGGGCTCTTGTTCAGTGACACTTCGACTATGCAGGCTATTCCTGTTACAGTAGTGCCCCCAAGATATCGCAAAATACCTTGCAGGCATCTCAGAACAAAATGAGTCAGGATGATTCTTAAACTTTCCAGCATCTCGACTCTTCCCTCTTTGAAAGCCTTCGGCGGCTTAAACGTGGAGGAGAGAGTCGCTCAGAGAAAATTGTGTCTTGTACATCAGACTGTCCACAGCCTGGTCCCCAGATACTTATGTAACTACTTTAACTTAGTAAGGGATAACCATAGCTATTCAACGAGAAGGAGTGAAACTGACACTGTTCCTTTTAGATGTAATAGTGGTATGGGGAACGAAACATTTTTTATACTCGGCTGCCATTCTTTGGAATAATCTTCCAAAGAATTGGAAATGTATAACCTCCATAGGTAGTTTCAAGTTCTCACTGGAAAAAATGGCTAAATAGTAGCATGTTTCAAAAGTGTTGTTAATTATATTGTGATTGTCTTGTGTGTGTGTGTGTGTGTGTGTGTGTGTGTGTGTGTGTGTGTGTGTGTGTGTGTGTGTGTGTGTGTGTGTGTGTGTGTGTGTGTGTGTGTGTGTGTGTGTGTGTGTGTGTGTGTGTGTGTGTGTGTGTGTGTGTGTGTGTGTGTGTGTGTGTGTGTGTGTAGGAAGATGTACCTGTCCATAGTTGTTTATTTGGAACGGAAATGTCATTAATTATCGGATGTTGTGAAACAAACAACAATTGTGTCTGTCATTGTCTGTAGTCATTACAATTGTGTCTGTCATTGTCTGTAGTCATTACAATCGCTGCATAACCTCGTTGTATTCCCACTTCCCCTTTACCTCTTCAGAAGGACCACGTTGGAAATAGGCTGTTAAGCTTTATTGTGTTATCCATGATGATTTTCTTAAATTGTATGTGGACCCGTCACCAGCTAGAGTGCCCCGTATGTATGTATTGATTTGACAAATTGTCAAATAAATGAAATCAATCAATATAGAGGTACTCGTTGCCAAAATCCCGAAGTATCCCTTTATTTAAGCAAAGTTCAAATATCCTGCTGGAAGCATAGAACTCTCTGTGAATCATCAATCAAACCTTTGAGAACCCAAATTTGCAAACATGCATTCTACCGTTTATCTGCGTTCCAGTGCCTGTGATTACATTTTGTGTTTGTCAAATCAAATCAAATGTTATTAGTCACATGTGCCAAATACAACAGGTCGTAGACCTTACAGTGAAATTGTTACTTTACGAGCCCCTAACCACCAATGCAGTTTTAAGAAATACAGATAAGAAGAAATAACAGTAACAAGTAATTAAAGAGAAACAGTAAAATAACAATAGCGAGACTATATACAGGGCGGGGTACCGGTACAGAGTCAATGTACAATTCTTTGGGCCTTGCATTGGTTACATTTTGTGATTGATTCTGATTGATAAGCATGTCTCCTCTTCTTTCTCTTCTCTCCTTCATTTTTTTCTCTCTCTCTTTTCTCTTTCCTCTCCTCTCTCATGGACCAAACCCTTTAATTCAGGATGATGTCATCCACTGAGTCAGGAACAGGTGGTCCTAAACTACATCGCCTCTTCATCAAGTTTGACCCAGAGGCTGTAGCGGTAAGAGAATTGAATGAGTAATGGACATGAATTGAATGATTACTAAACACTCATACATATAGATAGTCAATGCATCTACCAGACTGCTCTCTCCCTCCTTGTTGTACCATTCAATTGTCTTTTAATAGTGGAATTCATGTATCTTTCTTGTTATCATGCATCAGGCAGACACTAACTCCACGGAGTATGCACTTGCTCACATTATGGACTTAAACGCATTGGACTGGTGAAAGCAAGGTCTAGAAGGGCCGATTGTCCTCATCATACTTTTTGCACTAGTCATTTCTCATGAGCAAGAATGAATGGAACTGGGAGAAGGCTAGAATCGGACCACAGAGCTGAGTTATGTAATCATCGTCACAGTTCCTTTAGATGCAGTTCTCTCTCTTCTCCACCAGGTGGTGTCGATACTGCTGGGTCTATTCCAGGTGCTGTTGGCTGTGCCTCTGTACTACATGGACATTGGCTTACCCAAACTACAACTTATGCTCCCTTTATTTATTGGCTTCCTGGTAAGATCCTAATTTGATAAAGCCATGAATAACTTTGTTTCTGTCACAGGAGGCTGCTGAGGGGAAGACGGTTCATAATAATGTCTGGAACGGAGCAAATGGAATGGCATCAAACCCATGGAAACCATGTTTTATTTTTCTCTATACTTTTTCCCCCTTGCCATACCATCTCTACTCTAATTGGAGTAAACTAGTGGACAACAATAGTTCTACTGCTACTTAAAGCTATTTCACTCACATTTACAGTACCTGTCGTTGAAAAATGATACACATATTCCACATTTGTTCAAGTGCTGGATTTTCACCCACAGCGGCCAATCCACCATTTATTCTGATCTTCACTCCAACCCTCCGATATCCACAGATGAACCCATCTTTCTCAGTAAAATGCCATTTTGCTATTTTCTTTTGCAATTACATCCCTCCATTTGACTATGAGGGTCTTACGAGGGTCCTGAACCTATCTATTTGTTACATTTCTACCGATATTGCCCTAAAAATAAATACTTTACTCAAGAGTATAATGATATTTCCCAGTGACTGATCGTTTTTTTTCAGATCCCATAACAATACATTTTGTAGTTCCATCTGAACCCTGATATTATGACATAACAACCATTCCTGGACCAGAAAATATATTCTATTGATTCTGTTTCCTCGTGGCAGAATATGAACAAGGCTGACTGTTCAATGCCCCATATACTGTATTGAGCATTCATTTTGTAGCAAGTATTTATATAATAGCTTAAATTGAAGCGAAGGGATTGATGTGTCAATTGTGGTTTTATTTTTTACATTTTTTAAAATTTAACCTTTATTTAACTAGGCAATACAGTGAGCTCCAAAAGTATTGGGGTGGTGACATATTTTTGTTGTTGTTTTGGCTCTGTACTCCAGCACTTTGGATTAGAAGTGACACAATGACGAAACTATAAAATAACACATAGGGAATCATGCAGTAACCAAAAAAGTGTCAAACAAATCCAAATATATTTTATATTTGAGATTCTTAAAAGTAGCCACCCTTTTCCTTGATGACAGCTTTGAATGGCGCCGGAGGGTTGCTGTTTTACGGGCTCCTAACCAACTGTGCTATTTTGTTTGTTTTTGCACATTGCTTATAACTTATATTTTAACTTATTTTGTACATAATGTTGCTGCTACCGTCTCTTATGACCGAAAATAACTTCTGGACATCAGAACAGCGATTACTCACCTCAAACTGGGCAAAGATTTTTTCTTTAACGAGTCCAATGCAAAGGATATACTGCTTCCTCGGGAATGAGCCCAAATCCCCGTCATTTGCGTGAAGAAAAGACAGAGAAAAAGGGGGCGGAGGTCGGGCTGCCATCTGCGAATTCGTAGGCGAGTGAGTAAACCCCCACTACCATCTGTTCTATTTGCCAACGTGCAATCATTGGAAAACAAAATGGATGATATACGATCAAGACTATCCTACTAACGGGACGTTAAAAACTGTAATATCTTATGTTTCACAGAGTCGTGGTTATTTTTGCATCACAACATTGAAGGGTGACCATGTGTTTGATATATTTGATACCATTCTACCAATTCTGCTCCAGCCATTACCATGAACCCGTCCTCCCCAATTAAGGTGCCAAGCTTCCTCTGGCTTCTGTTTATATGCATAGGCTATATGTTATATTGTGTGCATCATTGGAGGGTTTAGTTTTCTTTTTTCACATCTGTAGCAATTGAAACAACAGATATTGTTTCTACTTTCTTTTAAAGTTTGTGACTGCAGGGTCGTTCGCCTTCGCCTGTGAGAAGTCTCCCAGCAGGCAGCTAGTAAGACATTACAACAGTCACGTGTTGCATTGGAATATACACTGCTCTAAACGGGTGTAATCGATTCCATTATTCAAATGTCCACCTGGGTCTACCTGTACAGTAGTCCACATATTGGGCTGAACATGTTGCCCATGGGCTACTGTGCAATGTGTATACCCTATTACGTGCATGAGAAGATACATCCATTATATAGCAACATTTAGGTCCAATTCCTTTTTTCTCTTAGGAACAGTTTCATCTTTGGGGCCAGGAGATTTTCCTGTCTCTACTTACTTTATCTTCCATGTTGTGTCTTTCTCCCCAGCTGACAGGCTGTGCCTACACTAACGTGGCCAGCCTGTTGGCGGGCCTACTGGCTCTGTGTATGTACAGCGTCTCCCTACACTCCGTCCAGGGCACTGCTGGACCCTGCACTCTGCCAAGCATCGACCTGTATGCAGGGGCTGCACAAAAGTGCCCAGGAGAGTACCTGGAGGTAAGGACTGATTTGTGGGTGGGTGGTTGATGAGTGTGGGTGTGTCTGTGGACAGTTTGTCTTGTTTGCCGCTATGCTATTTTAGTTCCCTGTATTGTGTGTGGCACTGTGTTTTTTATGTGTTGTTGTTTATCCTTCCTTGTCTTTTTCTCTGTCCCAGGGGTTCTTCAGGAGTGTCACAGTCCTACTCATCGTTTATGACCTGGGGGCTCTTATCCTCCACTCTCTCCTCTCTTGGTCCGCACTCAAGGGACTCCGAGTGGGACTGTGCCGAATGATCAATTAGTCAAACTGATTAACCAATTGATGCTAGTTGAAAAACCTATTTTAGAAAAATATTAATCTGTTTTATCATATTTTTATCAGTGACCACATTTCCTTTAACTTGTTCAAGTTCATGTTTTTCATGGGTTTGTTTATTCCTTTCTAGCTTTACAGGCTTACCATTTTTTGATAAACCTAATAAAATAATTTGTATAACCTCTGTGGACTTCTGATGTTTATTTAGATTGAGTGTTGTGTGTTCAGTGTAAACTGGCTTTCCATAATAACCTATAAATATCAGAAACAACATATTCTTTCCGTACTGTTTCACTTGTGGTTAGTCATTACTTTTGGATACATATAATGCTGCCAATATGTTTTATTAGTAAGCGTTTATAGTGAGAGTCATGATGACAGATATTGGCCATTGACATAATGTTCCACTTTTTCCAACCAGACTTCGTGTACTTTACTGGGTACCTCCCTGTCGGCCTGTCCCTGCTGGCATTCATGGAATAATCGTGTCACGTAGGGGTGGGTTTCCCTTCAAATCAGATGCGCGCTGGATGAAACCATTGCCCCAAGAAGTGGATCAACTGTCAAAGAAAACTCTTCATGCTATCTAAAGATTTGCTTTCAGGTTCAAGAAATTAACATTTCTCTTGTGAAAGCAGCAACTTGATCACAATATATTTTTATTTTCTTTAGTTAGAAAGGTAATTCAATTATTGACACTGCATTTACTAACCCCCTCACGGAAGCAGAAAATGGGTAATTCCAAAAATGGCAGCGGTTTCTGGTAGTGTGAAGTGAAACTTTCCAAATATCGCTGATAAAACATAGCTATTCTTTAATCCATTTTGAGGATTATCGTCGAACAGATATTGAAGAAATTATTGTTGGACTACTGCTGTACCCGACACCAAACAACACGATCGAATGACGTTTATTTTTTGAGGATTTGGAGATCGCGAACGGTGGGCTTTCCTCAAAGTTGACGGTAGCAAGAGTGCCTTTCATTGAATGTGATCATAACGACTGTTGTTGTCATCTCTACACGGAACAACCCGTTAAGGCTAGCCAGCCCGTAAAATTACGTTGGATTCTTCTTTTACCGGCTATTTTCACTCAACCAGATTGCCTTGTTTCTATATTGGGGTCAGGGCTCCCGTGCCCGTTTTACGTCATCCATACATAGGTTGATGCCCGTCAATGTTGTGTGCCGTGTCGCAACGAATTTCTTGATTTGCTAGCAGTATAACGTAATTAATTTTGCTCGCTAACTTGCTTTATAATGTGATAGCCAGTCTGCGTGCTGTGGCTAACTATAGCTGGTTGACAACAGTATTAGTGTTGGTTAGCTGATGGCAAGCCGTCAATCAAGATAGCTAGGGTTCGTTCAGCAGGGCACAATGTTGTGGAACGTTACAAACATGCCTCTCTGACATGTAGAATAAGGAACCCCGACGACAGATATCAACAAGGGGTCAGCTCCCACTCAGCCCAGTCAAAGCTCTCTCTGTCCTGGGACCACACTGGTGGAACAAGCTTCCGCTTAATGTCAGGACAGCGGAGTCCCTGCCCATTTTCTGTAAATTTATTTGAAACCCTACCTCATCAAGAGTATCTTAAATAAGAAAACAATTCCCTGCAATTGTCTTTTTCTACTAGCACTGACTTTGTTTTATAACTACTTTATTGAGGGGAAAATGTACTTACTATGACTGTGGTGTGTTGTCTCACCTAACTATCTTAAGATAATTGTAAGTCTCTCTGGATAAGAGCATCCGCAAAATGACTAAAAATTTTAAAAAATGAATAGATCTATTGATATTTCTAACTGCAACGTTCCACAACGTTTGCCTACTGAATGTGGCCCATGTTTAACGACTAGGCAATGATGTAGCCAAGATAGCAAGCAGCTGAAGTAATTTAGGCCTGATCGGAATTTAGCTCGAGTCTGGTTTATCAAAGCCTAAAATGTATGTAGTAGACCTCGGCCAATAATCCGAGACATATCACATTTTAACACCGACCGTACCGATCACTTATCGCAGGCATTTTGCTGATACCGTTCATTACGATAAGTAGCCTATTCTAGAGGAATGTGAAGTTAGAAATTACATACGTTTGCTAATATGGCTGAATATAATGGGACAATTGATGGCTACAATCATTGAACTAGTAGTAGTTGAAAAGATAGTTTTAAATACAAACTGTGCTGCACAATGTTATAAACTTATTGTTCTATTCATCATAATCGCATCAATTCAGGCAATTTATTGCGATATGGATTTTTGTCCCCATCTCCCAAATCTAGAATGTAGTATCATGGCGGAACAATGCGATGTTAGTGCTCACATATAACTGTCAATTCTGTCTTGTATGATAACGCTAGATTATAGTCTAGAAAATGATTTTCCATTTAATATTTGATCAGCCTGCCTGTTCATTTCTCATTTTGTGTGGATCTATTTTGTATCCTGTCAGTTTCAAGTTTAAAAAAAATCTCAAATGATCTATGTTCAGTAAACTGTTGACATTTGACATTGACAGCTCACTTTTCCCTCCATCTGATTGACAGCGGTCCTGGCAAATCAATGGACAAGCTTCAGGACCTCAGCCAATCTGAGTTGGAGGATTTGCTGGACAATACAGAGCGGGTGGAGTCCATGGCATTGGAATCTGATGAGGTAAGCAATCACGTCTTTGCTTTGTCTCATTGTCTGTCTATTGTGTCTTATCATCTAGATTGAGATGTAGCCTGGTCCCAGATCTGTTTGTGCTCTAACCAACTTCTGTTGTCATTTATTATTGTCATACGCCATGTTAGGAATGACACTCGCCACAGGAGTTTGCAAGACGGCATTCAAAACCGATCTGGGACCAGGCTAGTCGAGATGCGCCGCTCTTACTGAAATGCCTCGTGTGTTTTGTAGCTGAGTAATGGGATAATGAATAGCCAAGCTTGTCTGTAGGCCTATCTCTGAGTTGAGACCTGGCTTTTTCTGCCGGGTCACACGACTTGGCTATTACTCAATGTAAGCCGTAGATGAATGATTGATCTGAGGATGGACATCTAGGACTCATCTCACTCTGACCAGTTGCAATGTCCAGGCTCATCCTGTCATCAGCGGTTTGTTTTGTTGTTTTTCTTTACAAGGTCATATTGACTCACTTCTCTTCCACCTTTGTCCGTAGGTCCAAAACACTAACCTTTTGAGGTTCATTTGTTTTTTGTCTTCACTCTTCACGTGGGGAGTTATGTTCGCTAGATGCAAAACGACCTGTTCCTGGCCAACTCGACTTGTTAGTTAAGCCGTGTTCATTTGCTGCTGTCTTGGCTAGCCAGGTCTGCCTAAAAAAAAAAATTTTTTTTTTTTTTAAAGACTCCTTATCTCCAGCAGGGGACTTCCTTGTTATAAATAAAGTTGAAAGTAAAAACATTGATAGAGAAAAACACATCAACAGGCGAACCTGTCCTTATCGTATTGTAAACGCTGTCCGTGTGCTAGCTTAGCATATAGCGTTGCCTCCCCGCACTACCCTCTGACTGGGCTTGAACCTCTCCCTCGCCAACGCCAGCTTGACAACGTGCGAACCAGTCGAGCTATAGCGAAGGATCCAATTGGATAGCACTGTTGGCAACATTTCGAGCTAGCGAGCTCGCGGCACGTTCTTATCTCCGTTACGGTAGCATGGCCGGGACACTGGTCTCAGAAGGGAGGACCTGGCAGCTTCTGTCAAACATAGACTGATACGTATTGCCATGATATACCAATCATAGAGTCACGTAGAGGAGGAGAGAGTAGTACCCTAAGCAGGACTTGAACCCAGGTCGCCTGACCCCAAGAAGAACGCACTATCCACAATCCCAATAACGTTATACCAAAGATCTTAACATGCTGATCAAGGCTAGGGTCGTTATGAGAATTAGCTAGCTATGTAAGTTGACGTCCGGTCACTACAATATCTGTTGTACGTCAAAAATACATTAAATATGATGTATTATTGACTCCTCTTCTTCCTCGTCTATAGATTCAGAACATCCAGCTGGAGAGGGAGATGGCACTGGCCTCCAACCGTAACCTGGCAGAACAGAACCTGGACATGAAGCCTCGTCTGGAGAGACAGAGGGAACATCTGGTGGAGAGATACTCTGAACTGGAGGGAGTCAGAGATACCTACAGACAACACTGTGACCAGAAAGGTGAGGGATGGAGGGAGTCATAGAGCCCCACAGACAACACTTGTGACCAGGGATGAGATGGGAGGTTATTGATGGATAATAGAGCGACAGATGAAGAAAAGCAACCTAATAGAGGAATAGAGAGAGAGGATATGGAAATAGAAATAACAAGATGGAGAGATGAGAGGGAGGGAGGGAGACACAGACAGATGGCAGATGTGGCGGGAACAGATTGTGGAGAGGGAGTTTGTAGTGTAGGGGTAGATGTTGTGTGGCCTGTTCAGATTCTGGACACTCAGTTTTCTCTACTAGTCAAACACAGTGTCTGTGTCCCAAAAGCGCTCTCTCACCTATATAGTGCACTACTTAGGTAGTATAGAGAATAGGGTGCCATTTGGTACTAAGCCTTGGTCTCTACTGGACAGACAGACAGACAGACAGACAGACAGACAGACAGACAGACAGACAGAGCCCCCCTCCAGGCTTCCAGATCTGGCCTGTGTGTCTGTCTGTCTGCCAGGGTCTCCCTGGATACCTTCGCATCAGCTCCCATTCCACTGCCGTCAGCACTTTGTCAGGAAGTAGAACAGGCCGTGTGATCTGTGTACATGTGCTCCTGCAGCCTTGTTTTGTAAGCTTTTCAAGAGAAACTGTGTTTGTGATGGTCTCCGTTTGCAGGGCTGGAGTTGGTGTCTGTTTTGAATGTGCGCACCTGTTGTAAAGTCTGCTATTATAGTTATGTCATGTGTTTTTCCTGAAGGTGATTAGGTCATATGGAATGCATTGTTATTTCACCCCTAAATCAGTCCTAGTGATTCACCTTGACTGGGTATTAACCTTTACTCAACCAGCATAATTGTGGGAGCTTGCCTTCAATGAGAAGTCTACCAGAGGTATTTGAAGATGCTTGAAAGTAGATTGTCCTGTTGCGTGTGTATCCATGTTTATCCAAATTTGAGCTTCATGGCTGAGCTTCATGAGATTACTTTGTTCTCATTTTTAAATGCGTTTAATAGGCTTGGGCGGTATCCAGATTTTCATACCATCCTTCTCTCGTCCTGGGATTTACGGTGTTACCTGCATGGCACAGAAGGGGGCGATAAGAACGCAATTACTGGAATGCTAACAAAATTAGCACAAACTAATGGTGAAATCAAATTGACGCTGTTAGCTAAATGCTGACAAGCTAATGGCAAAACGTGTTGTAAATCCAGCTCAAAGTTATACAAGCGTAGTTGGTAACTATCGAATGTAGTTTTTGGAGAGTGTGGACATTTATGAGAGAAATTGTTCAAATGGACCAAGTTGCGCTGCATGCTTTTCTGATGGAAGAGCAGCATGTGTACATGGAGCAGATGGGAGAAGAGCGGAGGACAAGGAAAAACTATTGTAGGAAGCACACGGGGGAAAAAATGTCAAACATTTAGTCGTGAATTGCGTACAATTGTAACTTCATCACCTCTTGTGTGCCACATAACTGAGATTCGCCTATAGATATCGAACTCTAACGACTCACTAGCTCGCTTTCTCCCGTTGTGCTATATACAGTGAGGCAAAAAAGTATTTAGTCAGCCAAGAATTGTACACGTTCTCCCACTTAAAAAGATGAGAGGCCTGTAATTTTCATCATAGGTACACTTCAACTATGATAGACAAAATGAGAAAAAAAATCCAGAAAATCACATTGTAGGATTTTTAATGAATTTATTTGCAAATTATGATGGAAAATAAATATTTGGTCAATAACAAAAGTTTATCTCAATACAATACTGGTTATATACCCTTTGTTGGCAATGACAGAGGTCAAACGTTTTCTGTAAGTCTTCGCAAGGTTTTCACACACTGTTGCTGGTATTTTGGCCCATTCCTCCATGCAGATCTCCTCTAGAGCAGTGATGTTTTTGGGCTGTTGCTGGGCAACACAGACTTTCAACTCCCTCCAAAGGTTTTCTATGGGGTTGAGATCTGGAGACTGGCTAAGCCACTCCAGGACCTTGAAATGCTTCTTACGAAGCCACTCCTTCGTTGCCCGGGCAGTGTGTTTGGGATCATTGTCATGCTGAAAGACCCAGCCACGTTTCATCTTCAATGCCCTTGCTGATGGAAGGAGGTTTTCACTCAAAATCTCACGATACATGGCCCCATTCATTCTTTCCTTTACACGGATCAGTCGCCCTGGTCCCTTTGCATAAAAACAGCCCCAAAGCATGATGTTTCCACCCCCATGCTTCACAGTAGGTATGGTGTTCTTTGGATGCAACTCAGCATTCTTTGTCCTCCAAACACGACGAGTTGAGTTTTTACCAACAAGTTATATATTGATTTCATCTGACCATATGACATTCTCCCAATCTTCTTCTGGATCATCCAAATGCTCTCTAGCAGACTTCAGACGGGCCTGGACATGTACTGGCTTAAGCAGGGGGACACGTCTGGCACTGCAGGATTTGAGTCCCTGGCGGCGTAGTGTGTTACTGATCGTAGGCTTTGTTACTTTGGTCCCAGCTCTCTGCAGGTCATTCACTTGGTCCCCCCGTGTGGTTCTGGGATTTTTGTTCACTGTTCTTGTGATCATTTTGGCCCCATGGGGTGAGATCTTGCGTGGAGCCCCAGATCGAGGGAGATTATCAGTGGTCTTGTATGTCTTCCATTTCTTAATAATTGCTCCCACAGTTGATTTCTTCAAACCAAGCTGCTTACCTATTGCATATTCAGTCTTCCCAGCCTGGTGCAGGTCTACAATTTTGTTTCTGGTGTCCTTTGACAGCTCTTTGGTCTTGGCCATAGTGGAGTTTGGAGTGTGACTGTTTGAGGTTGTGGACAGGTGTCTTTTATACTGATAACAAGTTCAGGTGCCATTAATACAGGTAACAAGTGGAGGACAGAGGAGCCTCTTAAAGAAGAAGTTACAGGTCTGTGAGAGCCAGAAATCTTGCTTGTTTGTAGGTGACCAAATTCTTATTTTCCACCATATTTTGCAAATAAATTCATTAACAATCCTACAATGTGATTTTCTTGTTTTTTTTTTCTCATTTTGTCTGTCATAGTTGAAGTGTACCTATGAGGCCTCTCTTATCTTTTTAAGTGGGAGAACTTGCACAATTGGTGGCTGACTAAATACTTTTTTGCCCCACTGTATGTAGCACAACGGGAGAAACAAACACGTGACTGGCTGAACTGTTCTGGGGAACTACGCTTCATAATGTAAAATAAGGTGACAGGTGAAATGAAGAACGCAATCAGCTTTATCTCCTAACGTATTGCACAAGTTGACTGCAGGTATTTACTTTTAAAAAAAACATAAAATACATAGTTTTGATGGTATAAAAAAAATATATATTTAAAAGGTTTTCCAAATAGCCCGGTGTACGGCATACACAGTATACCGCCCAAGCCTAGTGATTAATAACAGGCGTGAAGCATTGTGATGTCGGAGTCTACTGGGACTTTAGAAGCTTGGCGTGACATTGGCGTGTGGGAGGTGTTTATTTCTGCCCCCTCTTTTATTCTCTTGCTCTCCCTCTCTTTCATTCTCTGCTTCACCCCCCCCCCCCCCCAGATGGCATCATGGGGCAGGCATCACCGGAGGGGTTGTTCTCCAGACTTCAGACAGAGGGCGCCAGCACAGAGACTGAGTCAGAGGTGAGAGGTCGCGGCGACACACTTCTCAGGCGGACAATGAAACCGACGGATGATATTGATGACGAGTATGGGAGATGTGTATCCGTCCTAAAAACCGACGACGACAAAATGGTCAACTCATCTCTTACTCTATTCAACGCCGTACAGAGGACCAGCAGTTCCAATAAGACGATGATAATAAATGAATAATACATGTTCAGACGTTGTCAATAAAGTGTGTCTGTATTTACCCACATCCCTCTCTCCCCTTTTAACTCTCGCTCTGTCTCTCTTTCTCTCTCTTCCATCGCTCTCTCCGTCAGTCTCTGGCAGATGAGTTTCTGGACGGCCAGCTGTCTCTGGACTCGTTCCTCGACCGTTTCCTCTCCCTCCGCTCCCTCGCTCACAAAAGACGGGTGCGGATAGAGAAACTGCAGGACATCCTGCGGCAGAAGAAGGAGACCGCCGCGGGCGACGCCTCCGCCGGCTCCGTGACGTCACAAACGAGCGCCAATCAAGACCCAGCGACGACACAGTCATCGCCATGGAATCATCATCCTCAGCAACAACAACCGCAGCAGAATTCCAATCCCAACAACCACGCTGGTTTCCAAAACGGCCCCGGTTCCGCCCTACCTTACACCCCTTACCCCGTCTCCTCTCCTAACCCGACAGCCACCTCTGCAGTATCAGGCCCAGTCCCGTCCATTCCCCCAGGTCAATTTCCACCCTACCCCAGCCCCGGCTCACATTTCATCTCAGCGGCGGGCTACTCAGCCCGTCCTGCTTTTGGGCCTCCGGCCACTGCCTGCCCATACCCCACCCAGCCAACGTTCCCTGGTGTCCCCGGCTCAGGGTCTGCTTTCGGGCAATACAGTGCCCCCAACACCGCCCCCTACCCCTCTGCGTACACCTACGGTGGGGTTGGGGGGTATAGCTACCCCACGGGCCCTGCTCTGCCCAACTCTCAGTCTCCCACAGGCAGGCCTCAGTACAGGCCCGGGTTTGGAGTGCCACAGCCCTACTCCTGAACCTCCCTCTGCTCTCACCCCATCACTCCTCTCCCACCACACATTCTCCAGTCTCTCTCATTCACTCTTTTTTTTCTGACTCTTTACCTCTCTCTCTCTCCCTTGATCTGCCCCTCTCTCGCTCTCTCTCTCGATCTGCCTCTTCTCCTCCCCCTCCCCTCCTGTCATTCACGTGCATAACTGTCTCAGGACCTCCCCTTGTGCTCCAATGTGTTAGAAACACTCTCCCATTAGCTGTCGGCCCCTTCTCTCTCTCTCTCTCTCTCTCTCCTCTCTCCTCCTATTGGCTGTCAGCCTTTTTACTCTGCTCCTTCCCTTTGTGGAATACTGAGCCAATCAAAAAAGACCTTGGCCATGTACGTTTCAGATAGAAATGGAGCTGACGTGACTCTTTATTCGACATGTCAGAGAGCCATGTTTTACATAAAATATATCTACACATCATGTATTCCTTATCAATGGTTTCACCCTGTAGCACAAGTCCATTGTGGCACTGTGTTCGGTATATGCATTAGAGTACATTTGACTTGTTCTAACACCCATATCATTCTACACCGATGTCAGATTACATGTGTTGATCATATTCGTTCGTATATGATGATAACTTAATACCCACCCGAACCAAAATGTTTTCCAGGTGCAGTTTTGTTCAGGAATTCTGTTCTGTAAACTCTTTCTTGCTCTTCGTTCTGGTTAGAAAGTACTTAAGACAATACTAAAGAAGGAAAATCCTAGGAAGTCATAGCTACTGTAGGATCTGACCATGTAATTGTATTCATTATGATCTAAAAGGCTAAACTGATCCAATATCGGCACTCTTAGTCTGAGAGGCTTTATGAATGCGGGCCCTGATCAGTGGTCCTTTTGGAGACTTCAATAACCCTGTCTCCTTTCTTATTCACCTGGCTGTGCATGTATGATGTTTGTTTCTTAGCCAAATCTGGACATCTTTACAGGTGGAGGATCTTAATCTGACCAGTTTTTCACAGCAGGAAAATAATCCTGCAGCAAAAGGATGTGATTTATTGCGTGGATAATAATTCATGGAGGTTTTTTTTAAGGGTTGATTTTTTAAAAATGTCAAAAATTGGGCGAATCAAGTCTGAAGTTAAAAGTTTGTAAATAATTTTTTCAACCTTGAATACACTACAAGTTTGCATTTTCTGCTGTGCAGGGTGATCAAATTAAGATCCTACATCTGTATGTCCTACAAGTTTAGCTTCCAAGTCTTTTCTTTCTTGGCAGAATGTTTTGGTTGGTTGTTTAGGTATTGTGATGCCTATTGACAATGATGTCGTTGTTTACAGAATCATATCTGTATTCTGTCGAGGATCATGCCTGTTTCTCTGGTATCTCCGTTTTTCTCTCCCTCCCACACGCTATAACTTCACACTCCGTTTCGTCCCCCGTCCCTGAGGGCTGACTTGGCGTTAAACTCACCTCTCGTCTTTCTCTCCTTCCCTCTCAACTCGCTCTCTCTTTCGCCCTCTCCCTCCTTCTCCAACATCTGCCTGTTGACATGAACTGATGCTTGACAATGATTGCAAATGAGGAAATTGTTTTTCTGTAAGTTCACTTCCAGTGAGAATATGTGATTTGTATAAATGATTAAAGAGATGTTGTTGATAACAAGGGACTAATGGTCTGCACCCAAAATGGAACCCTATTCCCTTAGGCCTCTGGTCAAAAGTAGTGCACTATATAGGGGAAGTGGGTGCCATTTGGGACTGATTTGCCTGCACAGGATGAGAGAGCTGTGACGGGGTACTACAATGATTCATATCGCCTTCATGACGGCTCATACAGCATTCATAGACACTTATGTCATCTTAGTCATGAGAACCCTAGTGGTCTTAAACTGAGTGTTACTACATTGGTTGTCATCACGCTCTATGAAGGCGTTATGTAGCTCCTATATAGGGCCTCTTCATCAGGTTAACTGGTTGGAATGACTGGTCTACGACCAGGGGGCAGTGTCTTACTGGTATTATCACACTACCACTGTTCCAAATAGCACCCTACCCCCTACTGAATGCACTACTTTTGACCAGAGCCCTATGGGCAGGGAATATGGTTCTGTTTGGGACGTGACTAAAAGAAGGAAAAGATGAGTCAGAAATGTAGAAGTCCAACGGAGATACGCAGCATTAATAAGGGGGAAATAAAAATACAAGCTTGGAGCTTGTTTTAAGTTTCTTATTTTTTGTGTGAATATTATTAAACACTGAACTTGATCTAAGAGCTGTGTTCTGACTCGTAATTAGAAAAATATATTTTCTTTTTCATCTACTTATCTTTTTTATTTTCTCTCGTGTCGGGAGAAAATAAAAATACCACGGTAGCTGCCTCATGCGGGGCGAAAGTTAGTTTTGACTGTTCTTACTCCAATTGCATCAAGGACGATTCAAGTCGGATAGAACTTGAGTTTCGTTGATTTGATCTGAAATGTGTGTGCTTTGCTTGTGTTGTCTCAAGCAGAGCTTTACTATCAGGTCTTCCTTCCCGCTCTCTGGTTGTGATGATCTTTTTCTGATGTGGGCTGAGAAGACCGACCCAGGGAGATGACACAGAAGAGAGAGCGACGGACCCCTGGGGGAAAGGAGGGCACTGGAGGAAAAACTCCCACATAACCTAGCAAATATTCCACCCCAGTGATTATTGTGATCAATCAATTGTTGTGGAATGATTTCTGTAGCCTATAATACATGTGAAGTCAGTTAAAGTGTAGTAGTCACTAATCTACCAAACGGTACAGTAGGTGCATGTAGGCTTAATGGTACAGTTACTGATAGACAAACGAAGAATACATTTCATCTCAAATCCATACTGTTAACAGAACGGTTTATACAATTTGAGAATTCATATATTTTTTTTTGTCAAAACAACTGGCTGTGCGGAGAAAGCGGGATGGTCCTAAATTGCTTCGTATATTCAAAGTACGGAGAGAAGTGTCTCATAGAGAGAGAAAGGGGGTGGAGGATCATTTTTACGGGGCTTTCTACACATATACGGCTCGGTAAACCAGATACTAAAGATGAGAGAAAACGAGAGCGATAGAGGGTGGGAGTGGACGGGTGTGAACGAACAGAAAAGTTGAGTAATGGTTGAATTAAGAAAAGAAAAGTAAACATGAATTAAGTACAGCGCCTCCAGGAAGTATTCATAACCCCATTACTTTTTCCATTTTTTTTTTGTTACAGACAGAAATGTAAATGGATAACATTTTTGACTTTTTTTTTCACTAGCCTACACACAATACCCCATAATGTAAAAATAGAATAATGTTTTTCTTTTGGGGGGGACGACGACAATTAGTTAAAAATGTAAAAAATCTGAAATGTCTTGTGTCAATAAATATTCAACCCCTTTGTTATGACAAACAAGTTCAGGAGTAAAAATGTTCTTAGCAATTCGCATGGGTTGCACTGACTCATGTCTTTGACATGATTTTTGAATTACTACTTAATCTCTGTCCCCCACACATTCAATTATCGGGCAGTGAATTTCAAACACATATTCAACCACAAAGACCAAGGAGGTATTCCAATGCCTCGCAAAGCAGGGCACCTATTGGTAGATGGGTAAAAAAAATATAATTAAAAGCAGACACGGAATATCCCTTTGAGCATGGTGAAGTTATTAATTACACTTTGGATGGTGTATCAACACACTGAGTCACTACACAGATACAGGCGTCCTTCATAACTCAGTTACAGGGTTGAATGTCGGTGATAGGTGAAAACTGATGATGGATTAACATTGTAGTTGCTCTACAATACTAACTTAATTGATAGAGTGAAAAGAAGGAAGCCTGTACAGAATACAAATAGTTCAAAACTAAAGTACTATTGAAAAAATAAAAATGGCAAAGCAATTCACTTTTTGTCCTGAATACAAAGTGTTATGTTTGGAGCAAATCCAGTACAACACATTACTGAGTACCACTCCCCATATTTTCAAGCATAGTGGTGGCTGCATCGTATTATGGGTATGCTTGTTAAGGACTGGGGAGTTTTTCAGGATAAAAAATAAACGGAATAGAGCTAAGCACAGGCAAAATCCTAGAGGAAAACCTGATTCAGTCTGCTTTTCACCAGACACTGGGAGATGAATTCACCTTTCATCAGGACAATAACCTAAAAACACAAGGCCAAATCTACACTAGAGTTGTTTTACCAAGAAGACAGTGAATGTTCCTGAGTGACCGTTACAGTTTTCACTTAAATCTACTTGAAGATCTATGGCACGACCTGAAAACGGTTGTCTAGCAATGATCAACAACCAAGTAGACAGCTTGAAGAATTTTGAAAATAATAATGGGCAAATGTTTCACAAACAAGGTGTGGAAAGCTCTTAGAGACTTACCCAGAAAGACTCTCAGCTGTAATCGCTGCCAAAGGTGCTTTATACAAAGTATTGACTCAGGTGTGTGAATATTATGTGAATTTTTGTATTTAATTTTCAATAAATTAAATACAATAAAACCAAACAATTCTCACTTTGTCCGTATAGGGTATTTTGTGTAGATGGCTGAAAAGTCATCCGTTTATAATTTCTGCTGTAACACAACAAAATGTGAAACAAGTCAAGGGGTGTAAATACTTTCTGAAGGCACTGTAGGATAATAAACAATATAATAATAATATGGTTATTAAATAGAATATTAGGTAAGATAATATGGTCATTTAGCAGAGGCTTTAATCCACAGCTAATGTATGAAGTTACAGTTCAAAAGTAAGGTTGTACACAACAATATCAACAAACAGATTTATAATATCTCTTTAAATTCTCTAAATTCCCAAGCAATAATTAATTAATACATAGTGTTCGGGTAACTGCCAAATTAAAGGAAACACTTGAGTAAATGAGGGAATTACAAAGCATATTGAAAGCAGGTGCTTCCACACAGGATGCTTCTTGAGTATTATAAGCAGTTAAAATCCTATCATGCTTAGCGTCATTTATTAAAATGCCCAGTTGCCCAAATATTTTGGCTACCATGGCTAGAAGAATAGATCTCAGGGACTTTGAAAAAGAGGGGTCACAAAGAAGCATGGGGGGGGGGGGTTTAAAGTGTGTGTGTGTCAGTCACTCACCAGATCTCAACCCAATTGAACACTTATGGGAGATTCTGGAGTGGTGCCCGAGACAGCATTTTCCACCACCATCAACAAAACACAGAATGATGGAATTTATGGTCTAAGGATGGTGTCGCATCCCTCCAGGTCCAGACAGAATCTATGCCAAGGTGCGTTGAATTAACCCTATTAACCCTTTATGTGGGTGTTTCCTTCATTTTGGCAGTTACCTGTAGATGAGGCCCACACAGGAATCCAACTCATAATAGGGATCTTGCTGCAAACAACTGGTGTACCTGGCAGTGGTGTGTACCATGACCTATTGGAGAACACATACACACAAGCGCCCAAAAACACACGGACGTGAAAGCACACACACACACACACACACACACACACACACACACACACACACACACACACACACACACACACACACACACACACACACACACACACACACACACACACACACACACACACACACACACACACACACACAAACACACACAGGCACACACACAGGCACACAAACACACACTTCACTGTTGGAAGGTGTGTGAAAAATCAGGCTCGTGATTGACTCAATCAAAATGTTTAAATCTGAAAGATTCACATGTTTCTTTCCGCCCTCTCCCTCCCACTTATCCTCCACTCTTCTTCATGTCCTTTCACTTCTTTTCTTTTCTTTCTCTCTCTCTCTTCTTGTAACTGTCTTTGAAGTGAGGAAGTTTGCAGAAGCTCTTGCAGACAGAAAGCAGCAAACGCCAAAGATGAAGAGAAGGCTGTATGGATAGAAAAAGAGAGGGTGGGGAGAAAGGAGAGCGACGAGTTTAGACTTCTGCACCGTTTCCTCTCTCTTCAGTCTTTCTGTCATTTTTTTTTTTGCGCGCGTTGTCTCTCTTCTCTTCTTCTCTCCCCAGTTTTTCTCAACCTGTTCATCTCCAGTATGGATGGAAGGCTAGTTCTTACCATCCTGGTCCTGTGTGTCGAGAATGTTGGTAAGTCTTTATTTAAATGCAGTCCTGTGTTTTCTGAGTGAGTCCATTACTATACAACAATGTTCTCATGTTCTGATGTGCTATAGTGACAATGACAGTTGAACTTGAAACAGCAGAATTGTAGTCATTTGTTGCGTCCAAAATGACTCCCTATTGCCTCTCAGAGAGGGGCAGTATTTCTGTTACATGTATTTGAAATACACATTTCAATTACTTCTGAGTTTTAAAAAAATGTGTATTACACTGGGCTAAACTCCAATGTGTTTTCTAACAAGATACTTTCGAGAGCTTGTAATTTGTATTTTTGAAATACTTTTGGATACAATTTGATTTATATTTAGCGGTACATCATTTTTGCCCCCCTTTCTCCCTGCATTGGCTCCCTGCAGGTGCTCTTAGTCCACCATAGTGCCATCAATCTTCTGATCAGAAGATTGATGGCACTATGGTGGACTAAGAGCATCTGCTAGATTCATTAAATATACATGTCAAATTGTACAATTGCAAAGGATGCTGAGTATTATTATAATGAAGTCCAACCCAAAACAAGGCCAATAATAATACCAGGTGTACTTTGCAGTTCATTTTGTTATGTTCATTTTCACACATTTATTTACATGTTGGTGATTGAGCAGACACCCTTATACAGAGTGACTTACAGTCAGTACATGCAACTAAAGTAGATAAACAGCAACATATCAAAGGAAATAAATGTGTATGATGCTTACTTACGGGTCCTTTTCCGACAAGGCAGAGTTAAAGATTTTTCCCCCCATCAATCTACACACAAATATCACGTTTACATAAGTATTCAGACCCTTTACGCAGTACTTTGTCGAAGCACATTTGGCAGTGATTACAGCCTCAAGTCTTCTTGGGTATGACGCTACGAGCTTGGCACACCTGTATTTGGGGGGGGGTTTCTCACATTCTTGCCTGAAGATCCTCTCAAGCGCTGTCAGGTTGGATGGAGAGCGTTGCTGCACAGCTATTTTCAGGTCTCTCCATAGATCTTCAATCGGGATCAAGTCTGGGCTTTGGCTAGGCCGCTCAAAGACATTCGGGGACTGAACCACTCCTGCGTTGTCTTGGCTGTGTGTTTAGGGTCGTTGTTCTGTTGGAAGATGAACCTTCGCCCCGGTCGGAGGTCCTGAGGGCTCTGGAGCAGGTTTTTATCAAGGATCTTTCTGTTCTTTGATCCGTTCATCTTTCCCTCGATCCTGACTAGTCTCCCAGTCCCTACATTTGCAAACATTTCTAAAAAACCTGTTTTCGCTTTGTCATTATGGAATATTGTGTGTAGATTGATGAGGCTTTTCATTTATTTAATCCATTTTAGAATAGGGCTGTAACGTAGCAAAATGTGGAAAAAAGGAAAGGGTCTGAATACATCCGTATGCACTGTAACTACGTACATACAGGTAGAGTGACTAGGCAACAGGATCGCAGTCACGTAAAACATTTCTGTAACTGTCACTGAGAATGCTGTTACTGTTCATGCCGGCTACTTGCAAATGTATTTCTGTATTTGAAAATAAAAAGTATGTGTATTTTAATGAAATACTTTCTCAAAACACAAGTATTTTGCAGTTTATTTTGATACATTGATGTTTATGGTATTCCTTTTTATTGTATTTTGTCATTTTTGCCCATCCCTGTTCCCTATGGTAACAACTGGGGTAAACCTTTGAATATCATCCATTGATCTGATAATTACCCTTATGACCTCCTCTCTCGGTAGAGGGTGATCATTTCTGCTTCCTTAATGTGTTGGATTCATTGTTAGATTAGAGAGGTTTAGTCTAATCCAGGCCAGTTTTAGTCCTCACTGCAGGCGGCCAAACATTGCCCGTTAGTCTTTTGAAAAACTGCCGCTGTGATTAGTGACTACCGCATGACATGTAATATTGATTTTAAAACATCTAAAAAAATATTTTTGGTAAATATAGATTCCAAGATACCAATTTACTTTCTCTGCTGTTGTTTCCGTGGTATGACGCATCCCCTCTCTCTCTCTCTCTCTCTCTCTCTCTCTCTCTCTCTCTCTCTCTCTCTCTCTCTCTCTCTCTCTCTCTCTCTCTCTCTCTCTCTCTCTCTCTCTCTCTCTCTCTCTCTCTCTCTCTCATATATAGTAACCTTTGAAAACACGACATCCACCTCCCAACCTCTCACACCATCCAACTCCACTCCTGCTAACCCCGCTCCCACCACTTCCTGTGCGTGTAATATCTCCACTTCCTGTTCCCCTCCGACCAAGCCAGAGTCTCCGCCACCTGCGCTGGGTGTTGTCAAGATCAACTGGCAAGTAAAGTCCTGTAAGGGGGACATACACCTGTCTCTCCTCTTGTCCTATTCCTTACCACTCTGCTTTAACAGTTGGGCCAATCTTAGCCTTGAACTGGCAGAATCGTGTGAGAGGAAGGGCTGCGGGGGCTCCGCAAAGTGGACTGAGAACCTTGCTAGCTCTGAGGGTTACCAGATCGATGGGGATGGAAGGGTTACCAATAACTCCTGTACAACACTGAGGATCCAATGCGAAGGTGATTCCTGTATGTTTGTGCGTCCTTTCTGTATATATTCCCCTAAGTGACTGACCGCGGGTTGAAATGCCACACACGCATACAAGTACATGTCTTTGTAAATACATTTTGTATATATTTT
>NC_060196.1:9682295-9694917 GCF_021184085.1 Oncorhynchus gorbuscha | reverse complement strand
AAGGGAATGCCTGACTTTTACAACATACATAACTGTGCTGGTAATCAAAGGGCAAAGTATTGACACAATATTTTGAATAAAGAGACAAGCTTAAATGTTTTCTTTACTGACCGTAAGTTTCACTTGTCTGACAGCTTGCATGATGACGAGTTTCTATGATTAAGAAGTTGGAGCTTTTCTCTGTCTGCATTATTAACAAGGACAACACACAGGTCTTTCCATCATTTAATGTTTTTTGTGTGCAAATTAACTCAAGCTTTCGGACAATTTCAAATGTGATATATCGAAGCACCTGAGTGAGTTGGGTGCTCAATTACGCAGGTACGTTCCCGAATCGGAGGTACGTTCCCGGATGACACAAACAGCTGGATTCATTTTCCCTTTCATTCCCTGCCTCCAGTCCACTTACCGATATCTGAACAAGAGAGCCTCATCAAAATTGTATCAAGCAGTTCTGTGAGAATTTAATTTAATCATAAGCCACTGCCAAATTTCTGGATTGGGCTGCGCTCAGAGTATCCTGCCTTGGCAAATCGCTCTGTTAAGACACTGATGCCCTTGCAACCACGTACCTATGTGAGAGTGGATTTTGGCCCTCTCTAGCATGAAAACTAAATACATGCACAGAATGTGTGTGGAAAATGATTTAAGACTGAAACTCTCTCCAATACAACCCAACATTGCAGAGTTTTGTGCATCCTTTCAAGAGCACATTTTTTGATAAACAAATAAGGTTTTGTATGTAAGATGGTTAAATAAGGAGCAAAATTATTGATTATTATTATATTATTACATTTGCCCTGGTCCTATAAGAGCTCTTTGTCACTTCCCACAGGCCAGCTTGTGACAAAACTCACACTCATTCTTATGTTTAATATATGTATCGTATAGTGTGTGTGCGGTAGGCTTACAATGATGGCAAAAAACAACACTTAAGAGAGAGCTAACCCTGGTTCTAGAGGGGTACGCAGCTGGAGGTCGAATGTTTTAAGGGGTACAGGATTATAACAAGTTTGGAAATCCCTGCCCTACAGAACATAGTACATAGGACTCTGGTCAAAAGTAGTGGACTACGTTGGGAAAAGGGTGACATTTGAGATACATTGAACTCAAAAAGATTCCAGAGAGGCAATGAACACTTCTGAAGGGGGTTCTTATTTCCCTCTGTGGTCAACAACATCATCACCTTACATCTCAACCAGAGACCTTATTACTTGTGTTCCATGCAATTAACCTCATCCTGAGTTTCCCCACCAATGTCTATGTCCTTGTAACGCTTGTCGTTGGAATGAGGTGAGGACCAAAGCGCAGCGTGGTAAGTGTTCATCATTATATTTATTAAACAGAGAACACTAAACAAAACAACAAAGGAGAATGAAACGAATGACATACACATAACAGAAAACACAGGTTGGAAAAAGGCTACCTAAGTATGATTCTCAATCAGAGACAACAAACAACACCTGCCTCTGATTGAGAACCATACCAGGCCAAACACAAAGCCACAACATAGAAAAAGAACAGACTACCCACCCAACTCACGCCCTGACCATACAAAAAAAAAGACATAAGCGGGACGTGGACGTGGACCCCTCCGTCACAGTGGCGCCTTGGGAGCGGCAACCCTCGCCACGCCGACCTCGGACTGGGGACCCTGGCAGAGGTGAGACGAGAGATTCCGGCAGCACCGGGCGATTCCGTCAGCTCCTGACTGACGGGCGTATCTGGCAGCTTCTGACAGACGGGCGCTCCGGCAGCTCAGGACAGGCGGAGAACCGGGCAGCTCAGGACAGGCAGGAGAACCCGGGCAGCTCAGGACAGACTGGAGACTCCGGCAGCTCAGGACAGACTGGAGACTCCGGCAGCTCAGGACAGACTGGAGACTCCGGCAGCTCAGGACATGCACACGTGGGACTCCGCGCCTCAGCTCAGGACATGCACACGCACCGGGGACACAGCGCGTCTCCTCACGACGTGTGCCCCCTAACACAGTGCCTGCCCAAGTGTTCCCGTTGTCATGGCTATTGTCCGCTTTTCCCTCTGTAACTGGTCTTTTTAGGGAGTTGGCTTAGCTATTCTATTCCCTCAATCATTTAGTCTTCCTGACTGATTAGAGTCCCTATTTCTCTCCCCGTTTGTGCCCTATCGGATCCTTGTCAATACCGTGCTGTGTCATTTTAGGGCGTGCAGATGCTGCTGAGCAGGTGTCTGAGTCTGCTAACCTCCCGGGCAACCGCAGTTTACCAAGTCTCAGTTGCAGCCGTGGTTACCTTTTGATTGTAAGTTACTTTGCTGGTTAAAAACTCTGTTTTAGTCGCTTTTGTCCTCATTCACCTGCATGACAGCGTGGTTCCACGACTAGTCGTGATCCCAAACGCAACACGAGGAAGAAGATAAAGGAACCTCTTAACAATCAAGGCTACGGATGATTACTGTATCTAGAAGATGAATTCAGAAGAACCACCGGTTATTCTCTTCAAATCATCGGTTGTCCTACAAAAGCTAGGAGCGTCAACACGGCTGATTATCCTCCCCCGAAGAAGACTACTCTCACAGAACGAGTGCAAGGAAACAGACGATCAAGAGAAAGGACATTGAGATATTGTTTGGGCAATCAGAGACTTACACCCGGCAACGAAGGAGACGCGGTCATCGAAAGAAAAGATACCCAATGGAGACCTTCAACAAGTAAATACATTCATTAAAATTCTTACCCGTTTTAGCGGCAGTTCAGGGAAAGGTGTTAGGGCTAAAGTTAGCAGGTTACAAATGTATCCAAGTGTGCTTTTCACTCGTGCACTCTCTCTTTAAACCTTCATATTGTGTAACACGTGCCATATTGTGTTGATCCGCTAGGGACCTGTTGCCATTGTATTGGGTTCGAACCAATAACCTAGACTATTTGTGTATGTATCTTATATTCTAATTTAGCTTGTTGGTAAACAAATAAACAATTACATTTGTGTTCGGAATGATTTAGTGAGACCAGTTTGTGCAGATTTACCAATTATGTGACGTTCAAGAATGGGACTGATTAAATTAATTAATGACTGCTATGAAATCGATATTCAGTTATTCTTTTTAGTCAATTCGGGAAACTCATTAAATAATGAGTTAAATAAACTCATTAAATAAACTTTCTTGGAGCCCAGGTTACTGAGTTAATGGTTACAAGATTGGTGAATCACGTAATTATAAACACAGTTAATTACTCGATCAATAGCATGTCATCACATTCACAATAACAACACCTGACAAGCAAATGTTATCCATTGGTTATGACAACACTTTAGCATGATTGAAGAGAATATATGCGTGATGTGTGGGAAGTGTTATCGATGGCTAGGGCTCTGCCATTTCAGGGAAGGTGGTCGGGCAACTGACCGGATATATGTCCGGTTCTTCACCTGGACCTACACAACCATCTGTCCCAGGTATGGTCTTAATGATAAGGCCCACCCGGCCAGGGAGAGCTCCGAGGCAGCTGAGGGTCCACCATCATTACTACTTGGCCAGTTTCCAGGCTGGCCATTTCTCTCCCGCCATTTCCCTCTGTGTGCTGTAGAATTGGTAGGGAATGCCGACTGAATCGGGCCCAAAAATGGTCAGCTAAGATCTGGCTGTGTCGCTACCGGCGTCTGCCAACGAGGTCGGTATCAGCATACATGGCTTGAGGAAGTGACTCATCTCGGCGTCCCATCAAAGAGCACATTCGGTGTAACCGGATCAGGGTCAGCGATGTCTGCAGAGAGATATCCCAAGGGTTTGGAGTTCAGTATCCCTTCCACCTTTATCAAGACGGCCCTCAAGACAGTTTCAGTGACAGTTTGGGCCCACAGTACGACTCGTAAAGCCGTCTTTAGATTTGATCTGGCTCCCATGTTCCTCCAAAATGAGGAGCTCTTGGAGGGTTAAATTTGAATGACATTTGTTCGTCCATCAGCTGATCCTGGAGGCTGGATTGGAAGGCTTCCTCCAACCTAGCTTCTCCTACCTTGAAGTTTGTGCCTCTGTCAGCCGGGATCTTGTAGGGTTTCCCCCGTCGGGAGATAAACCGTCATAGGACAATGAGGAAGGCTTCAGTATCCAAACTCTCCAGTAGGTCCAGGTGGACACATCTAGTTGTCAAACATTTGAATAGAATGCTAGCGCTTTTCCACTCAATGTTCTAGCTTGATCGGCAAAGGGGCCAAAGCAATCGACTCCTGTTGACCAGAAGGGTGGTTTGAGGAGTCGCCAGCGAGCAGGGATAAATCTGCCAGTTTGGGCACAGTGGCTCTGGCCCGCCATCTCTGACATTCCATGCAGGTGTGGTGCTTACGAATGGCTCCTCGTCCTCCAAGTATCTAGTACTTCCGCCTCATCTCCCCATAGACTCTCTTCCATGGGCCTTTTCTACAATCACATATTTCAGAGCAGGCCGTAATTCACAGCGCCTTCAGTTTCAACCACGGTAAAAACATAAAACACGTAGTTACATTCCAACTGGGTCCAGTTCTGACATTATGCTGTGAGCCCCCTATGTGAGGGCGACCCCGAATCCCGAGTTTCAGCTCGATAGGTCTTTCGGTGCCGAGCAACGACATTAATTGGTGGTGAAAATCCACTTTTTCCGGGCGTTGCTATGGGGTCCTTGAATGAGCTATCGGACAGAAAACGTTTGAGTCATTCTCTCGGCCAGGCGGTTTCAATGCACCTAGTCTTACTTGACTCTAGAGACTTTTCTAAATGTCGTCATTTTATTTAAGTTATTGTAAATGTATGAGGCTGTTTCTCGGTCTGAGAACCTTCTAGAGCCACATAACTGACCACGCACCTTTGACTTGAACTCTAGAACAGGTTTCTTCAGCGTCCTAGGTCTGACGGATCATTGATAGTTCAAACAAAGGTAACTATTGCAGACTTTGTGTGTCTCTAAGCCCCACACTGTGTCACTCCATCCTTGCTGTGCGTTTGTGTGTGTGTGAGTTTTTCTTGGAAATCTGATGGGATAAATGACTGATTTACAGTACATAGGGTTTTCTAATCACACCTATGAAGTTTTGGAAAGATGTGACTTTTTTAACCCTTCGAAACAGCCCCTATGCCCCCAATTTAAGGTACTTCCGCTTGGCACAGGAAGCTAAAAGTAAACACATATCCTCAATGGGGTATGCTTTTACACAATCCTGAGTTTAAAGTCTTTATGTTAAGAACTCTATGATTTACAGAGGGTTGAATGAGTGTGTGTGATTTCAGAAAATCACAAATCTTGCAGAGCTCTGCCTTAACGGAGCTTAACCCGCCTTAACGGACTCGTCTGAACACGCTGCAACTGGATCGGTAATTTTTTGAACAAAAAAAAAAACATTTCTTCATGCATCACCAATTGTACATTGTACAATTTCTCTCAAATTACAATAAATAAATTGCTGGTTCTTTTTTCCTGACACCGTAGGTTCATGTACTTTGACGTGAAGTGGTCAAATTAGTGCTCTATTTTCATTTTTGACCTTTAATCCCAGAAAAATGGCCTTAACTAAAAAAAGCGTTGAGGCCTCGACGCCATCTTGCTTCTGGGCTAACAGCCCATTAGTCCAAACCTATGCTCACCAAGTTTTGTCTTCGAAGTATTTTCCCTTTAGGAGAAATGGCCATGTTGTGATTGGTGATTGATGTTTTGTACATTTGTAATAAGATTCCATTCGCCATCTGGTGGAATGTACCGGGACAGCAGAAAAATGAACAAAATATTAAAATGTTATAAAACTGAAACAGAATGTCTGAGAGGCGTTGTTCGATGACTTCCCGGAAGATCTGGCCCCGGTGCATGGCCGTCGGCAAATTTGATAAACATTCGCAGACATCTTGTAAGGGACCGTACATTTGCAATATGGAGATTCTCATCAATCATACAGCAAATGCCGAAAAGTGCCCTTCATTGCTGACAGAAATCAGATGAAGTCAGCGTGTAAAAATACATGTTGGTTGTTAGGCTATCTACCACAGTGTCAAAGCTAGGTGGCGAGACCCTCCCTCCTCCAATTAGCTATCGAGCAGATTTGTTTTCTGTAAGTTGGAGGAGGTTGAGCAACTATGTGGATCTTATAAACCACGATCACTGTTAAATGTAGATCTCAAAATCTATTTTAAACTGTTATTATATTTTTTCACTGTTTGTAAATCCTGACCCAAAACTATTTAATCTAATTTAGGCATCTAAGAAAGAAAATGTTCCCATTTGTTTGAATGTAGTTCTAGTATGTGATGGACAAATTGCACCCTCAGATTTTAATCGGAAACAGACTGTTTGATAAATCTGCAGATGAACTTGAGAAATAATTACTTTTTCATAATTAACACTACCTCCATCTATTTTAGGTTGTAAAATAGATCCGACAGGAGCAGATCCAACTTCCGACAGGGCAGGCGGAAGGGCAGGTTTTGGGTCGAGAGCCAGAGCCAGACCCAGACCCGGTCCCCCGGTGCAAACACTGGGGCCTCACTGCGGCGACGGTCTGTGCCAACTTTCTGGCGCAGCACGGTGCGCTGAAGATGGACATGGGCGGCGAGAAATTATCCACAACGAAAAATTATCCACAACGACCAGGATCGTGGTGTTACCCTGTGACGGGGGAAGATCGGTTATGAAATCCACCGACAGGTGCGACCACGGCCGCTGTGGAACAGGTAAGGTTGTAACTTACTTCTGGGCAGGTGCCTAGGAGCCGTACACTGGGTGCACACCGAGCAGGAGGAAACATAAACCCTCATATCCTTAGCCAAAGTGGCCCACCAGTACTTCCCACTAAGACAGCGCACCGTCCGACCTATCCCAGGATGACCAGAGGAGGGTGACGTGTGGGCCCAATAGATCAGCCATTCGCGGACAGCAGACGGAATGTACAGACGCCCAGCTGGACACTGAGGGGGAGTGGGTTCTGCATGTGACGCCCGCTCAATGTCCACGTCCAGCTCCCACACTACCTGTGACACCAAGCAAGAGGCGGGGAGTATGGGAGTGGGATCCATGGGTCGCTCCTCTGTGTCATACTGCCGGGACAGTGTGTCTGCCTTAACGTTCTGGGAATCCTGGTCTGTACTAAAGGGTGAAAACAAAATGGGTGAAAAACATGGCCCACCTTGCCTGGCAAGGAATCAGTCTCCTCGCTGCCTGGATGTACTCCAGATTGCGCTGGTCAGTCTTGATGATAAAAGAGTGTTTAGCCCCTTAAGCCAATGTCTCCACGCCTTCAATGCCTTGACGACAGCCAAAATCTCCCGGTCCCCCACGTCATAGTTTTTCTCTGCCGGGCTGAGCTTCTTCGAGAAGGCACAGGGGCGGAGCTGCGGTGGCGTACCCGAGAGCTGAGAGAGCATCGCTCCTATCCCAGCCTCGGACGCGTCCACCTCCACTATGAACGCCAAAGAGGGATCCGGATGGACCAGCACAGGCGCCGAGGTAAACATAGCCCCTAGTTGCCCAAAAGCCCTGTCCGCCTTAACTGACCACTGCAGATGTACAGGACCCCCCTTCAGCAGTGAGGTAATGGGAGCAGCAACCTGACCAAAACCCTGATATATCCCCGGTAGTAATTGGCAAACCCTAAAAATCACTTGCACCTCCTTTACCGTGGTGGGAGTGGGCCAATTACGCATGGCTGAAATGTGGTTACTCTCCATCTCCACCTCTGATGTGGAAATAAGATACCCTAGGAAGGAGACGGCTTGCTGAAAGAACAGGCATTTCTCTGCCTTGACGTACAGATTATGCCAACAGCCCCAAGTACTCTGCGCACCAAAAGACACATGCTCGGCGTTGCGGTAGCTGAGTATATCACAGGAAAATGTTATCGATATACACTACTACACCCCCCTGCCTAAAAGCACATCCCTGAAAATCTCTAGTCTATACAGGATTGAATACTTTAGGATGCCACGAACCAAGTGGTATGCGCTCCTAAGATCCGTTTTGCACGAAGCGCCTGCAGCATTGATTCAAAGAGGCAGCAGGTGTGGCATGGGGGTAACTGTACCTCACCGTGATTTTATTGAGACATTGATAATCAATGCAAGGGTGCAGACCTCCCTCCTTCTTTTTCACAAAATAGAAACTCGAGGAGACGGGTGAAGTGGAGGACCGAATGTACCCCTGACGCAGGGATTCTGAGACAAATGTCTCCATAGCCCCGTAGATGGGGTGGAAATTGAGTAGCCTTATTTTCACAGAAGGCCCTGAGCCAAATCAGCATATTCTGGAGGCGATGAGCACAGTGGAGAAATGGTCTGATTTTCCACTGTAGTAACAACGGTAACCCCTACACACCTCCCTGAGCACTCTCACGACCACCTCATGAGAGAGCCCTCTGTTGCCATGAAATGATGGGGCTCAAGACGAGCCAACCAGGGAAGGCCCAGTGCCACGGGAAAACGGAGAGCAGAACTTGGTGAATAGCCGGAGCAGTTTAATATATAAAACTAACGGCATATAAAACAACAAACACATGGGTAAGAAACCAAATGTCCCGACATTGGGGACACAGAGGGAAAATATACAACGTAGTTAGGAATTGAAACCAGGTGAGTGTGAAAACAAGAAAACAAATGGAACATGAAAATGGATCGGGCGACGTAGACCGCCGAACACCGCCCGAACAAGGAGAGGAACTTCTGCAGAAGTCGTGACACTTAAGCTGAGTCAACAAATATGTCTAAATAAGTGACACATCTGGTAAAGAATAACTCAGGGCCCCATCCATCCATATCACTTTCCACAGAGCCCAGCATATTCTCTTCAATCATACAGAAGTGTTATCATAACCCAACGGATCACATTGGCATGTCAGGTGTGGTCCATCATGATGTGATGGGCATCGCCAGTTTACAGGCGGTAGTGAATGAGGGGTGAGGGTGAGTGGCTCAGTGTTGCAAGCCTCAACAACGGAATTGTATTGAATTAATCAGATCCAATGATTTAATGCTCATATGTCAGGGTGCGGCTCGTACTACTATATGAGGAAGCTACAGCTAACAACGAATGAGCAAATGTCAGAGGATACTTCATTAACCTTTGCATAAATGTTTTGGCCTCTTTAGAACACTGTATCTCCAGTAATCCTTGTAAACAACTTGATAAATAACTTCTAGCATATCAAGAAAATATCTAATTTTGGTTATTACGTAGTAGCTCAAACCAGCTCTGAGTTTAACAAGTAGGACGACATTAGCAACACCCACACATCAATCACATTGATAGGTGTGGTTCCTGTCACACTGAGTAGGATATTTGCATGACATGTGGTCATTCGCTTCAGTGGTTGTCAATGTGATATGCCACACAGGTGTGATGGCAGGTATCTGTTGTAGTCTATAGTTGTACCAAGCTCAGATCTAAGGGGAGACACAATCGCAAAGAGACCGGGAAGAGAGGAGACACCAATCACAGAGTTCAGGTTGGATTTACACTTTTCAGGCTCTGATATTACAATTTAGGTAATTTTCATTGGAAAGTGCAGACACTGACTAACATTCTGAACTATGTTTTTCTGATTGAAGAGTTAACATTCTGGTGTTGTTGTCTCTCTCTCTATTTCTGTGTGGTCATTGGAATGTTAAAGCCCACATTTCGTAACTGAGCTTGCACAAAAATGAACTCTTCCAACCATTCCACTGTTCTCTCTGGCTCTCTGGAGACAGTTTATACTTTAAAAACGGCCTGCTATGCAGTCAACCTCATCCTGAGTCTACCCACCAATGGCTACGTCCTGTGGCTGATACTGACCGGAGCCGGAGGGACGATGGCCTCAGAGTTCTTCGCTCTCAACTTGGCTGTATCTGAGATCCTCTACAGCCTGTGTGCTGTCTTTGTCTTTGTCTACATACACCTCCCTATTCCCCCTATCCTAGCTCTACTTACATTCTTCAGTGGTTTTATATCCCACGGCCGCCCCCTGTTCCAGTGCTGTATATGTTTTGAGCGCTACCTGGCAGTTGTCCACCCTGTGTTCTTCTTGAAGTACAGACCCCTGAGATACAAGGTGGGGTGTTCTGGATTGGTTTGGCTGGTTGTGATTGGGTTCTGTTTTACTTTTTTGCTTGTAAAAGATCACAAAATTGTCATATGTTATGTGTCTTCTGGAGAAGTTCTGGTCTTACTTTCATTTATGTTATTCTGCTGCCTCTCAGTTCTCAGGGCTCTGAAACAGCCTGGGCCGGGTGAAGGGGAGAGTGAGAGGGAGGGGACAAATAAAATGAAGATGAGGGCGTTTAAGATCATTTTGATAATCACGGTGTCCATGATGGCAAACTATCTCCCATGGGTAATGGTTTTACCTTTTATTGGAGTATTAGATTCAGGGCAGTTTTTATGCCAAATATGTGTGTTTCTACATCAGTGTGGTCAGTGGGTTTGTGCAACCCCTCCTCTACCTCCACAGGGCTGGGAAACTACCCTGTATCAGAGGTCTCTGAGGGAGAGTTTATATTCCCAGTTTCATCTGATACAGAGGGCCAAATGTAGCCTGTTTACAACTGTTATGTGATAGCTTGTAAAGAAGTTGGTAGTTGTAGATGCGCTGGCAAAAATATGTACCTGTTTACGGTTGCAGTATTCTGGTAACCTGACCTAAAACGTTCTCCAGAAATCCTGGTCAGAAGATTCCAGTAATCAGGAGGGAATTACAAGGAAATCCAGAATTTTGCATCCCTAGGTTTGATTCATTCCCTTTTATCTGGGAAGACTATTTATCAATCTTCTTGCTTGTCTTTCACAATCCATCTTTGTGTTTGTATTTAATAGTGAGATGGGAGGATAAGACCCACAATTATTATTATTTTTTAATACTTCATATTCAATAAATGCTTGTGTTGAACTACTCATGTCTTTTACTTTTTGTAGAGCAGAATTATTTTAAAAAACTATTAGCGGTCTTTGCCTGCACATTTGGGACTAAGATGGGTTTGAGTCCAGTCAGAGTAAACAGGCTGTTTGCATGTCAGGTCAAGGGAAATATGATACACAACTGCAGGCAGGGGGGTAGACACTCCTCTTGTTGTTGCTCTGGTCTGTATACAAAATGGCACCCTATACCATATAAAGGGCTCTGGTCAGAAGATGTGCACTATATAGGGAATGTAGAGACATTTTGGACGCACCTTGATTAAATCATCAGTGTGACGTAACACACAGGTGGGGCAGGGAAGAGTCGGGTAGAGCAGAGATTTGGATCAGGTCCAGTGTCTGTGACAGGCACAACCACAACACACCCCAGAGGACAGGGACCCTGCATCAATACAGGTTACCCAAACATTTTTTTTACGTTACAATTTGAATTTAAACCAAACTGAATAAAAACTTAAACTTTTGGAAAATATATTGTTAAGGATTTTATCTCCCATTAATCACATCACAAGCAACTTTTAACAGTTGAATGTAGACAAAAATGTAATACTTTTCTGGACACTAGATTTAATATTTTGGTTTCATTTTGATACTCTAGGACTGGAACTACTCAGAGCAGATTATGGATTAATACATTTTTCTTCTTTCTATCTGTAAAATGCTAAAGAATAATTTTTTGACACATTTTTTTAAAAAGTACAACATATGAATAAATCCCCATGGACAAGTCTCTGAAATATATTGACGGATAGCCACATACAATGTGGTTTATGCAGATGCTTCTGAAACTGAGAAAAGTGACCTGGCGTGTGGGAAGAGTTTGACTTTCGAGAAATGGCATTTTAAAACATGTAGACTGATTCTAGACTACGACACCCTAAACACATTTTTAGACCCAATCGCCATTTCCTCAAACTAAGTTACTACATACATTAAAGTCCAGGTTGTTACATTCTTTATGAAATGGGAATTTAAATTGTGTAATTCGATGTAGTGAGCTTTGGAACTATGGATGTATGTCCATTTTAAAGTATTCATGAAATTCTTATGATGCTGGTAATGATAATATAGATTTGTATATTTATTGAGGCCAATACGTAAAGCTTATTTAAGAGCAGTGATACTACCAAGAGCAGTGTGTAGGTTTCTTCTATTTCCTCATGTTACTTTCTGAAAATACTAATATTAACGGACCAAAATACCAACAAATCTCAAAATTCATAGGTAGATGCAATGTGATATTAGAATACGTATCTTGGAATATTCAGATGTTGACTACAGTATTTCGTTATATGCATGTATTTGTCTTTCGTGTCTTTGATAATATAGTTGGAGTAAAGGAGGCGATTCAAGTGACAACTTGATGATCATCTTCTCCTGATGCTTTTGTGTGTTTCCTGATCTGATCGTGTCTCTCTTCTCCCTAAACCAGCGTGTGTCCCAAATGCCACCCTACAGCAGGTATTCCCAAACTGTCGGGGTACGCCAAATAAAAATGTGATTCACATTTTCCCCCATTTTCAAACAGGCCATTTATATTTTCCAACGGAGCTATACATTTGAGTGAGGTTTTTTCTCTCCTGAGTAGCCTCGTTTCACCTTCAAAAATAAAATTAAACCGTCATTTGTTCAGCGAAACAACAACACAATGTCAAATACAAGTCAAATATTTAACATCCCATCACATTAACCATACTCTCTCGCGAGAATTCCACTGCAGCATCCACTGAGAGGCTCTTGCTG
>NC_060196.1:9673877-9682195 GCF_021184085.1 Oncorhynchus gorbuscha | reverse complement strand
AGCTGGTCAATGTTAAATGATGCTTGTAAAGCAATATGCTGCCTGTTACTAGCTAGCTAGCATTCTAGGTTTTTTATTTGTCTTTTATTATTATTTTTAATGCAAAGCAAAGCTGTCGTCAAGGCAAAGGGTGGCTACTTTGAAGAATCTCAAATATAAAATATATTTTGATTTGTGTAACACCTTTTTGGTTACTACAGGATTCCATATGTGTTATTTAATAGTTTTTATGTCTTCACTATTATTCTACAATGTAGAAAATAGTTTTTAAAAATAAAGAAAAACCCTAGAATGTGTAAGGCGTGTCCAAACTTTTGATGGGTACTGTGTATAAATATATTTTTTGTCTATATATATATGTATATATATACAAATATATTGATGGAATCTACTACAAAAAAAATATTGTTTACCGACTCTGTCTCTGGAATGTCATAGCAAAGAGGTGTGAATACTTATGTAAAACTGATACAGTAAATAAGATACAGTCATTATGGGATATTGTGTGTAGATGAGTGAGAAACTAAATCAATTTAATAATTTTTAAAAAAACATGACCCTTTTTCAAATGCAATTTTCTTGTTGTGTCTGCTTATTTTTGTCAATTACAAACTATGTAACTTGGTGCAGTTGCTATGCTGAGAGAACATCAAGCCAATAATTACATTGGCATGTAGAAATTATGTCATCTAGTGCAGGACTCCAATATTAGCAGGCAGAACTTAGGCAATATTTAGACTGTCCAGTTTGAAGAGCTAAGACAGAAAGGCTATATAAGGAATGGAACATATATACAGCTGTCAGATGTGGGCGTTAACAAGCAAGAACTGAGATGAGAAGATTATAATGAATAAAGATCAAGGAAAGCTATTTTCATATAGAGGGAGGGGACTCTATATGTTATGCAAAGACAGAATCCTATAAAGGCAGGACTCTATAATATGAGAATTTAGTATTTTCATGGAGGGGCTCGGCTTGGTTACACATGTAATGGAGTCTTTCCATGGAAGGGCTCGGCTTTGTTTCATTGAAATTAAAGTCTATTTTGAATTCACAGGTTCTAGGAAAAGTGGTATATTTCTGAGTCAATATTCCACAACACTACCTCTCTCAAAGAGTGCAGTGTATAAAGTCATAACATCTGCTGTCTCAGCCACTGCCTGTCACCAAGGGAGTACCCTAAGGCTCGATCCTAGGTGCCACGCCCTTCTCAATTTACATTAACAACATTGCTCAAGCAGTAGGAAGCGCTCTCATCTGTTTATATGCAGATGATACAGTCTTATACTCTCTACCCTTAACCTTGTTCTGAACACCTCCAAAACAAAGGTCATGTGGTTTGGTAAGAACAATGCACCTCTCCCCACCAGTGTGATTACTACCTCTGAGGGTTTAGAGCTTGAGGTTTAGACCTCATAGAGCTGAGGGTTTAGACCTCATACAAGTACTTGGAAGTATGGCTAGATGGTACACTGTCCTTCTCTCAGCATATATCAAAGTTGCAGGCTAAGGTTAAATCTAGACTTAGTTTCCTCTATCGTAATTGCTCCTCTTTCACCCCAGCTGCCAAATGATTAACCCTGATTCAGATGATCATCCTATCCATGCTAGACTTCGGAGACGTAATTTATAGATTGGCAGGTACAGTAAGGGTGCTTGAACGGCTAGATGTTCTTTACCATTTTGCCATCAGATTTGCCACCAATGCTCCTTATTGGACACATCACTGTACTCTATACTACTCTGTAAACTGTTCATCTCTGTATAGCCATTGCAAGACCTACTGGTTGGTGCTTTTTTATAAAACCCTCTTAGGCCTCACTCCCCCCTTTCTGAGATACCTACAGCAGCCCTCATCCTCCACATACAACACCTGTTCTGCCTGTCACATTCTATTAAAGGTCCCCAAAGCACACACATCCCTGGGTCGCTTCTCTTTTCAGTTCGCTGCAGCCAGCAACTGGAATGAGCTGCAACAAACACTCAAACTGGACCGTTTTATCTCCATCTCTTCATTCAAAGACTCAATCATGGACACTCTTACTGACATTTGTGGCTGCTTTGTGTGTATTGTTGTCTCTAACTTCTTGCCCTTTGTGCTGTTGTCTGTGCCCATTAATGTTTGTACCATGTTTTGTGCTGCTATTATGTTGTGTTTTCATGTGTTGCTGCCAGGCTATCAAATCAAACCAAATCAAATGTATTTATATAGCCCTTCGTACATCAGCTGATATCTCAAAGTGCTGTACAGAAACCCAGCCTAAAACCCCAAACAGCAAGCAATGCAGGTGTAGAAGCACGGTGGCTAGGAAAAACTCCCTAGAAAGGCAGAAACCTAGAGAGGAACCAGGCTATGTGGGGTGGCCAGTCCTCTTCTGGCTGTGCTGGGTGGAGATTATAAGAGAACATGGCCAAGATGTTCAAATGTTCATAAATGACCAGCATGGTCGAATAATAATAAGGCAGAACAGTTGAAACTGGAGCAGCAGCACAGTCAGGTGGACTGGGGACAGCAAGGAGTCATCATGTCAGGTAGTCCTGGGGCACGGTCCTAGGGCTCAGGTCCTCCGAGAGAGAGAAAGAAAGAGAGAATTAGGGAGAGCATATATGGGGTGGCCAGTCCTCTTCTGGCTGTGCCGGGTGGAGATTATAACAGAACATGGTGTCATGCAGGTGAATGAGGACCCAAAAGCGACTTGGCGAAAACAGAGTATTTAATCCAGAATAAACTTTACAAAACAAAAAGCATAATACTACACGTAAAGACAAGAACAGACTGGAGACTTGATCGAGAACTGCAGGTTGCCTCGGGAAGGCACTTGAACCTAGCAGACTCAGACACCTGCTCACCACGCAGCATCTGAGGGAAACACGACACGACAGGGCAAAACATTGACACAGCACGGTGAATTATAAATGAGGATCCGACAGGGCAGGTACGGGAAACAAGGAGTGAAATAGGGACTCTAATCAGGGAAAAGGATCGGGAACAGGTGTGGGAAGACTAAATGATGATTAGGGGAATAGGAACAGCTGGGAGCAGGAACGGAACGATAGAGAGAAGAGAGAGCGAGAGAGTGAGAGAGGGAGGGGAGAGAGAGGGATAGAAAGAGGGAAAGAACCTAATAAGACCAGCAGAGGGAAACGAATAGAATGGGAAGCACAGGGACAAGACAAGATAATAAATGACAAAACATGACAGTACCCCCACTCACCGGCGCCTCCTGGCGCACTCGAGGAGGAATCCTGGCGGCAACGGAGGAAATCATCAATGAGTGAACGGTCCAGCACGTCCCGAGACGGAACCCAACTCCTCTCCTCAGGACCGTAACCCTCCCAATCCACTAAGTATTGGTGACCCCGTCCCCGAGAACGCATGTCCATGATCTTATGTACCTTGTAAATGGTGCGCTCTCGACAAGGACGGGGAGGGGGGAGGGAAGACGAACGGGGTGCGAAGAAAGGGCTTAACACAGGAGACATGGAAGACAGGATGGACGCGACAAAGATGTCGCGGAAGAAGCAGTCGCACAGCGACAGGGATTGACGACCTGGGAGACACGGAACGGACCAATGAACCGCGGGAGTCAACTTACGAGAAGCTGTCGTAAGAGGAAGGTTGCGAGTGGAAAGCCACACTCTCTGGCCGCAACAATACCTAGGACTCTTAATCCTGCGTTTATTGGCGGCTCTCACAGTCTGTGCTCTGTAGCGGCAAAGTGCAGACCTCACCCTCCTCCAGGTGCGCTCACAACGTTGGACAAACGCTTGAGCGGAGGGAACGCTGGACTCGGCAAGCTGGGAAGAGAATAGAGGAGGCTGGTAACCCAGACTACTCTGAAACGGAGATAACCCGGTAGCAGACGAAGGAAGCGAGTTGTGAGCGTATTCTGCCCAGGGGAGCTGTTCTGCCCAAGACGCAGGGTTTCTGAAAGAAAGGCTGCGTAGTATGCGACCAATCGTCTGATTGGCCCTCTCTGCTTGACCGTTAGACTGGGGATGAAACCCGGAAGAGAGACTGACGGACGCACCAATCAAACGACAGAACTCCCTCCAAAACTGTGACGTGAATTGCGGGCCTCTGTCTGAAACGGCGTCTAACGGGAGGCCATGAATTCTGAACACATTCTCGATAATGATTTGTGCCGTCTCCTTAGCGGAAGGAAGTTTAGCGAGGGGAATGAAATGTGCCGCCTTAGAGAACCTATCGACAACCGTAAGAATCACAGTCTTCCCCGCAGACAAAGGCAGACCGGTAATGAAGTCTAGGGCGATGTGAGACCATGGTCGAGAAGGAATGGGGAGCGGTCTGAGACGACCGGCAGGAGGAGAGTTACCCGACTTAGTCTGCGCGCAGTCCGAACAAGCAGCCACGAAACGGCGCGTGTCACGCTCCTGAGTCGGCCACCAAAATCGCTGGCGAATAGACGCAAGAGTGCCTCGAACACCGGGATGACCAGCTAACTTGGCAGAGTGAGCCCACTGAAGAACAGCCAGACGAGTGGAAACAGGAACGAAAAGGAGGTTACTAGGACAAGCGCGCGGCGACGCAGTGTGCGTGAGTGCTTGCTTAACCTGTCTTTCAATTCCCCAGACTGTCAACCCGACAACACGCCCATAAGGAAGAATCCCCTCGGGATCAGTAGAAGCCACAGAAGAACTAAACAGACGGGATAAGGCATCAGGCTTGGTGTTCTTGCTACCCGGACGGTAAGAAATCACAAACTCGAAACGAGCGAAAAACAACGCCCAACGAGCTTGACGGGCATTAAGTCGTTTGGCAGAACGGATGTACTCAAGGTTCTTATGGTCTGTCCAAACGACAAAGGCAGTCGCCCCCTCCAACCACTGTCGCCATTCGCCTAGGGCTAAGCGGATGGCGAGCAGTTCACGGTTACCCACATCATAGTTGCGCTCAGATGGCGACAGGCGATGAGAAAAATAAGCGCAAGGATGAACCTTATCGTCAGACTGGAAGCGCTGGGATAGAATGGCTCCCACGCCTACCTCTGAAGCGTCAACCTCGACAATGAATTGTCTAGTGACGTCAGGAGTAACGAGGATAGGAGCGGACGTAAAACGTTCTTTTAGAAGATCAAAAGCTCCCTGGGCGGAACCGGACCACTTAAAACACGTCTTGACAGAAGTAAGAGCTGTGAGAGGGCAGCAACTTGACCGAAATTACGAATGAAACGCCGATAGAAATTAGCGAAACCTAAAAGCGCTGCAACTCGACACGTGACCTTGGAGCGGGCCAATCACTGACAGCTTGGACCTTAGCGGAATCCATCTGAATGCCTTCAGCGGAAATAACGGAACCGAGAAAAGTAACGGAGGAGACATGAAAAGAACACTTCTCAGCCTTTACGTAGAGACAATTCTCTAAAGGCGCTGTAGAACACGTCGAACGTGCTGAACATGAATCTCGAGTGACGGTGAAAAAATCAGGATATCGTCAAGATAGACAAAAACAAAGATGTTCAGCATGTCTCTCAGAACATCATTAACTAATGCCTGAAAAACAGCTGGCGCATTGGCGAGACCAAACGGCAGAACCCGGTACTCAAAATGCCCTAACGGGTGTTAAACGCCGTTTTCCACTCGTCCCCCTCTCTGATGCGCACGAGATGGTAAGCGTTACGAAGGTCCAACTTAGTAAAGCACCTGGCTCCCTGCAGAATCTCGAAGGCTGATGACATAAGGGGAAGCGGATAACGATTCTTAACCGTTATGTCATTCAGCCCTCGATAATCCACGCAGGGCGCAGAGTACCGTCCTTCTTCTTAACAAAAAGAACCCCGCCCCGGCCGGAGAGGAAGAAGGCACTATGGTACCGGCGTCAAGAGACACAGATAAATAATCCTCGAGAGCCTTACGTTCGGGAGCCGACAGAGAGTATAGTCTACCCCGAGGAGGAGTGGTCCCCGGAAGGAGATCAATACTACAATCATACGACCGGTGAGGAGGAAGGGAGTTGGCTCGGGACCGACTGAACACCGTGCGCAGATCATGATATTCCTCCGGCACTCCTGTCAAATCGCCAGGTTCCTCCTGAGAAGTGGGGACAGAAGAAATGGGAGGGATGGCAGACATTAAGCACTTCACATGACAAGATACGTTCCAGGATAGGATAGAATTACAAGACCAATTAATAGAAGGATTATGACATACTAGCCAGGGATGACCCAAAACAACAGGTGTGAAAGGTGAATGAAAAATCAAAAAAGAAATAGTCTCACTGTGGTTACCAGATACTGTGAGAGTTAAAGGTAGTGTCTCAAATTTGATACTGGGAAGATGACTACCATCTAAGGCAAACATGGCGTAGGCTTGTCTAACTGTCTGAAAGGAATGTTATGTTTCCGAACCCATGCTTCGTCCATGAAACAACCCTCAGCCCCAGAGTCAATCAAGGCACTGCATGTAGCACCGAACCGGTCCAGCGTAGATGGACCGACATAGTAGTACAAGATCTAGATGAAGAGACCTGAGTAGTAGCGCTCACCAGTAGCCCTCCGCTTACTGATGGGCTCTGGCCTCTTACTGGACATGAATTAACAAAATGTCCATCAAATCCGCAATAGAGGCACAGGCGGTTGGTGATCCTCCGTTCCCTCTCCTTAGTCGAGATGCGAATCCCTCCCAGCTGCATGGGCTCAGTCTCAGAGCCAGAGGAGGGAGATGGTTGCGATGCGGAGCAGGGAAACACCGTTGATGCGAGCTCTCTTCCACGGCCTGGTGACGAAGATCTACCCGTCGTTCTATGCGGATGGCGAGAGCAATCAAAGAGTCCACACAGGAAGGAACCTCCCGAGAGAGAATCTCATCTTTGACCACTGTGTGGAGTCCCTCCAGAAAACGAGCGAGCAGCGCCGGCTCGTTCCAGTCACTAGAGGCAGCAAGAGTACGAAACTCTATAGAGTAATCCGTTATGGATCGATCACCTTGGCATAGGGAAGCCAGGACCCTAGAAGCCTCCCCACCAAAAACTGAACGGTCAAAAACCCGAATCATCTCCTCTTTAAAGTTCTGGTAATTGTTAGAACAATCAGCCCTTGCCTCCCAGATAGCTGTGCCCCACTCTCGGGCCCGGCCAGTAAGGAGTGAAATGACGTAAGCAACCCGAGCTCTCTCTCTAGAGTATGTGTTGGGTTGGAGAGAGAACACAATCTCACACTGGGTGAGAAAGGAGCGGCACTCAGTGGGCTGCCCGGAGTAGCAAGGTGGGTTATTAACCCTAGGTTCTGGAGGCTCGGCAGGCCAGGAAGTAACAGGTGGCACGAGGCGAAGACTCTGGAACTGTCCAGAGAGGTCGGAAACCTGAGCGGCCAGGTTCTCCACGGCATGGCGAGCAGCAGACAATTCCTGCTCGTGTCTGCCGAGCATGGCTCCTTGGATCTCGACGGCAGTGTTACGGCGTCTGTAGTCGCTGGGTCCATTCCTCGGTCGGATCCTTCTGTCATGCAGGTGAATGAGGACCCAAAGCGACTTGGCGAAAACAGAGTATTTAATCCAGAATAAACTTTACAAAACAAAAAGCATAATACTACACGTAAAGACAAGAACAGACTGGAGACTTGATCGAGAACTGCAGGTTGCCTCGGGAAGGCACTTGAACCTAGCAGACTCAGACACCTGCTCACCACGCAGCATCTGAGGGAAACACGACACGACAGGGCAAAACATTGACACAGCACGGTGAATTATAAATGAGGATCCGACAGGGCAGGTACGGGAAACAAGGAGTGAAATAGGGACTCTAATCAGGGGAAAGGGATCGGGAACAGGTGTGGGAAGACTAAATGATGATTAGGGGAATAGGAACAGCTGGAGCAGGAACGGAACGATAGAGAAGAGAGAGCGAGAGAGTGAGAGAGGGAGGGGGAGAGAGAGGGATAGAAAGAGGGAAAGAACCTAATAAGACCAGCAGAGGGAAACGAATAGAATGGGAAGCACAGGGACAAGACAAGATAATAAATGACAAAACATGACACATGGCCAAGATGTTCAAATGTTCATAAATGACCAGCATGGTCGAATAATAGTAAGGCAGAACAGTTGAAACTGGAGCAGCAGCATGGCCAGGTGGACTGGGGCAGTATGAGTCATCATGTCAGGCAGTCCTGGAACAGTCCTGAAGGTCCTAGGGCTCAGGTTGTTGTCTTATGTCTCTTTATGTGTGTGGAGTCTCTCTTGTCAAAGTGATGTGTGTTGTGTACTATATTTATTTTTAATCCCATTCCCATCACCGCAGGAGGCCTTTGATAGGTGTCATTGTAAATAAGAATTTGTTCTTAACTGGCTTGCCTAGTTAAATA